>NC_068425.1:17385505-17655505 GCF_023373465.1 Oncorhynchus keta | reverse complement strand
TCTCTCTCTCTCTCTCTCTCTCCTCCTGACTCTCTCTCTCCTCCTCTCTCCTCCTCTCTCTCTCTCTCTCTCTCTCTCTCTCTCTCTCTCTCTCTCTCTCTCTCTCTCTCTCTCTCTCTCTCTCTCTCTCTCTCTCTCTCTCTCTCTCTCTCTCCTCATGACTCTCTCTCTCCTCTTGACTCTCTCTCTCTTCCTGACTCTCTCTCTCCTCCTGACTCTCTCTCTCCTCCTGACTCTCTCTCTCACTCAAAAGGGGGACACACACACTGAACTGTCACATTTCTAAAACAGGACAAAAAGGGGGTACTAGGAGACAGGGAGGAAGAAAAATAGGTCTAGAAACAATGCCAAAAAGAAGGAGAGCAGACAAAAACGAGCCCAAAGGATGGGCTAGATGGAGTGTTCCAGTGTGTTCCTTCCCTCCGCACCACGTATGAACCAGAACCACAGCAACAGCACCTAATCACTCAGAGCCATGCCACCAACAGAGAGCCAGCCGGACAGAGAGGCGCTTTATTTTAATTCCCTTATCGTTTACAAATGCTTCTAATTGCAGCAGTGTTTTAGGGAGACATGGCTCTGTGGTGCAGAACAGCACATTACTATAATAGAATCAGGACCTCACTGATTAGTACAACAAAAGGTGTTATTGTAAGCCATAATTGAGAATATAAATGTGTGCAGAAAGACCAACTCAACAGGATTTAAATGAAAGCCCCCGGTATAGAAAAGAGGGGGAGTGTTCCTCACGGGGGAAACATGGTGTTCCTGCTCTCGTGCTCACATCATTGCCATAAAATGACAACGGATATAGTGCCCAAGGGAGGCAAGTGCCGCTCCTTATGTCCCTCCCTCACAGGAAGAAGGACATAAACAAGGCCTGGGCATAACTGTTGTCAGTCAATTCCCTGTTGTACTGTGATTAAATGCTTCAACTAGCTTGCTGCACTCATCCCCCCACAACAATTAGGCCTAGACACATTTCAGCTCCATCATTTCCTCTAGACAACACACACACACACACCCATGCACACACACACACGCATGCACGCACACACACACACGCACGCAAGCAAGCACGCACACACACACGCAAAGACACACATAAACTCATGCATGCACACACACAAACATAAACAAACATACACACAGACAAACATAAACACACACACACACGCACAAACACACACACTAAGCACCATAACGTAACATTGGAAATAAAAATATCCTTAATGCAGCCAGGCAGGAACAGGAACTAATTGGTCACCTCGGTCACACCTTGACAAGCAAAATAAAAATAGGCTTGTTTTGTTCCTCATGGTAGACCTAGCGGTTAGCATTACACTCCCACTGTTACACAACAACAGAGGGAGAGGGAGGGGGCTATTTCCAAACAAATCAAAGTTTACTGGTGACGGATACAGGTGTAAGCAGTACAGTGAAATGCTTACTTCATAACTCTCCTCAACAATACAATATCAATATAATTTAAGAATCAAATGCCCAATACAATGTCCAAAATTACAAGTAGTAATAAAAAGTAGAAGAAAAAGAATCAACGAAAAGAAGTTATGAGACATATGTACACAGCTGAATATAGAGTAGGATGTATAAATTGTGTTCTGCCAAATTATGATGACTGTTATATACAACTAGTGTAGTGAGAAGTGTAGCAGCTTTAATAAATAGTCAATAAATAGTGTGTTAGCATGTGTGTGAGAGGGAGAGAGAGTGAATGAGTGTGTGTGTGTGGAGAATCAATGCACAGGGTCTCTTAATAATAAGGATCCACCCCTGTTTATCAATTTTCGCCTAAATGACATGCCCAAATCTAACTGCCTGTAGCTCAGGACCTGAAGCAAGGAAATACACATACCATTTGAAAGGAAACACTTTGAAGTTTGTGGAAATGCTAAATTAATTTAGGAGAATATAACACATTAGATCTGGTAAAAGATAATACATAGACATGTTTTTTTACCATCATCTTTACCATCATCTTTGAAATACAAGAGAAAGGCCATAATGTATTATTCCAGCCCAGGACAATTTTGATTTTGGCCACTAGATGGCAGCAGTGTATGTTGAACGTTTTAGACTGATCCAAACAACCATTGTATTTCTGTTCAAAATTTTGTATCAAGACTACCCAAATGTGCCTGATTGGTTTATTAATACATTTTCAAGTTCATAACTGTGCACTTTCCTCAAACAATAGCATGGTATTCTTTCACTGTAATAGCTTCTGCAAATTGGACAGTGCAGTTAGATTAACAAGAATTTAAGCTTTCTGCCAATATCAGATATGTCTATGTCCTGGGAAATATTCTTGTTACTTACAACCTCATACTAATCACATTAGCCTACATTAGCTCAACCGTCCCGTGGGGGACCCACCGGTCCTTTAGAGGTTTTAAGGTGCATGCGGGTAGACAGCTAGGGTTTAGCTGCTCAATGGCCTGGTGGTAGAAGCTGTCTCAACGGTGAGAAGCTAAAGTGCTTTTGGAATCCTCAGGGAAAATGTGCATTGCAACAGCGGTTCATTAATATTCTTATTTCCCATTGTCTATACATGGGATCCTGAGTGGTGCAGCGCTAGAGGTGTCACTACAAACCCTGGTTCGATCCCAGGCTGTATCACAATTGGCCGTGATCTGGAGTCCCATAGGGTGGCGCACAATTGGCCCAGCATCTTCCTGGTTAGGGTTTGGCCAGAGTAGGCCGTCTTTGTAAATAAGTAATTTGATCTTAACTGACTTGCCTAGTAAAGTAAAGTATAATAATAAATAATAATATATTCAACAATGCAGTGCAATCAAATATTTATGGTGTCACGCACGTCTTCTGTTGTTTGATTGTGCTGATAAATAATGTGTAGAGACCGTGATTCATATTGGATTAGATTCCTCGGGGGTAATTTGATTACTTTCCTGTTTGCATTTATTTCTGACGTTGTGATATTTAAATCCCATCACCACTGTAGGTGAGGATGCGATCTCTTCCATATTGAAGACTGGCTGGCTGGCTGGCTGGTGTAGTCTAGATGAACTGCTGTTCATCCAATAGGATGCCCTGAGGTGATAACTTACATCACCAGCTATTTGTCAGGCTATCAAGTTAACCTTGAAGACTTGTTTATTTTTTTATTTCACCTTTATTTAACCAGGTAGGCTAGTTGAGAACAAGTTCTCATTTACAACTGCGAACTGGACAAGATAAAGCAAAGCAGTGTGACACAGACACCAACACAGAGTTACACATGGAGTAAACAATAAACAAATCAATGACACAGTAGAAAAAAGAAGGTCTATATACATTGTGTGCAAAAGGCAGGAGGAGGTAAGGCAATAAATAGGCCATAGGAGCGAATAATTACAATTTAGCAGATTAACACTGGAGTGATAAATGAGCAGATGATGATATGCAAGTAGAGATACAAAAGAGCAGAAAAGTGCAAAAGAGCAGAAAAGTAAATAAAATAAAAACAGTATGGGGATGAGGTAGGTAGATTGGGTGGGCTATTCACAGATGGACTATGTACAGCTGCAGCGATCAGTTAGCTGCTCAGATAGTTGACGTTTAAAGTTGGTGATGATAATAAAAGTCTCCAACTTCAGCGATTTTTGCAATTCGTTCCAGTCACTGGCAGCAGAGAACTGGAAGGAAAGGCGGCCAAATGAGGTGTTGGCTTTGGGGATGATCAGTGAGATATACCTGCTGGAACATATGCTACGGGTGGGTGTTGTTATCGTGACCAGTGAACTGAGATAAGGCGGAGCTTTACCTAGCATGGACTTATAGATGACCTGTAGCCAGTGGGTCTGGCGATGAATACGTGGCGAGGGCCAGCCGACTAGAGCATAGAGGTCGCAGTGGTGTCTGGTATAAGGTGATTTGGTAACAAAACGGAGGGCACTGTGATAGACTGCATCCAGTTTGCTGAGTAGAGTGTTGGAAGCTATTTTGTAGATGACATCGCCAAAGTCGAGGATCGGTAGGATAGGCAGTTTTACTAGGGTAAATTTGGCGGCATGAGTGAAGGAGGCTTTGTTTTGCGAAATAGAAAGCCGATTCTAGTTTTGATTTTGGATTGGAGATGTTTAATATGAGTCTGGAAGGAAAGTTTACAGCCTAGCCAGACACCTAGGTATTTATAGTTGTCCACATATTCTAGGTCGGAAGCGTCCAGGGTGGTGATGCTAGTCAGCGGGCGGGTGCGGGCAGTGTACGGTTGAAAAGCATGCATTTGGTTTTACAAGAGCAGTTGGAGGCCACGGAAGGAGTGTTGTATGGCATTGAAGCTCGTTTGGAGGTTAGTTAGCACAGTGTCCAAGGAAGGGCCAGAAGTATACAGAATGGTGTCGTCTGCGTAGAGGTGGATCAGGGAATCGCCCGCAGCAAGAGCGACATCATTGATATATACAGAGAAAAGAGTCGGCCCGAGAATTGAACCCTGTGGAATTTAACCCTACTTGTCAATATCTTCACAAGAGTTGACATCACTTTTGGTAGCTAAACAATATGTTACCAATTGTGCTAGATTAAGAGGCAAATTATGATCACTAAATAGAGTGTTTGGTATGTAAACTAGATGCTGTAGCATTATACAAGTACCAGCAACTCTAATCCATGGAAGAATGATCTATCCCAAACTGCTTCAATCTGCATACTTCCATCTCTCTTTCCTTCTCACCTTCCATCTCTCCTTCCATCTCTCTTTCCTTCTCTCCTTCCGTCTCTCCTTAGGTCTCTCCTTCCATCTCTCTTTCCATCTCTCTCTCCTTCTCTCTATTTCCATCTCTCTTTCCTTCCATCTCTCCTTCCTTCTCTCCTTCCTTCTCTCTTTCCATCTATCTTTCCATCTCTCTCTCTCCTATCTCTCTTTCATATCTCTCTTTCATATCTCTCTCTTTCCTTCCATCTCTCTTTCCTTCTATCTCTCTTTCCTTCCCGCCTTCCATCTTTCTTTCCTTCTCTCCTTCCTTTACTCTTTCCATTTCTCTTTCCTTCTATCTCTCTTTCCTTCCCGCCTTCCATCTCTCCTTCCTTTTCTCTTTCCATTTCTCTTTCCTTCTATCTATCTTTCCTTCCTGCCTTCCATCTTTCTTTCCATCTCTCCTTAGGTCTCTCCTTCCATCTCTCTTTCCATCTATCTCTATTTCCATCTCTCTTTCTTTCCATCTCTCTTTCCTTCTCTCCTTCCTTTTCACTTTCCATTTCTCTTTCCTTCTATCTCTCTTTCCTTCCCGCCTTCCATCTTTCTTTCCATCTCTCCTTAAGGTCTCTCCTTCCATCTCTCTCTCCTTCTATCTCTATTTCCATCTCTCTTTCTTTCCATCTCTCCTTCCTTCTCTCTTTCCATCTATCTTTCCATCTCTCTCTCTCCTTCTATCTCTCTTTCCTCTCTCTCTCCTATCTCTCTTTCCTTTTCTCTTTCCATTTCTCTCTCCTTCTATCTCTCTCTCTCTCCTTCTATCTCTCTTTCCTTCCATCTCTCTTTCCTTCTATCTCTCTCTCCTTCCGTCATGCAGTAATGCACTTGCTCCTCTCTCACCCTTCTTTCTCTTCCATCTTATTCATTGATACAGATGTGAGTACAGCTTCCCTCTATCCATCTTTTGCTTCTCTCCACCTCAACCATCTTTTCCCTCATTCCTGGGTGACGCTGTCGGAGACCCACCAGCTGTCGCACCTTCCCTCTGTTCCTCTATAACACCATCCTTTGGTCCATCCGTCTATCCGTCACCCATCCCTTGGTTTCAATTTCACAATAAAAAATATATAGATACTGTATATTTCACAACACCACACCAAAACTCACTGTAGATACTCTGTGCACTATTTCAGCACCATTCCTGTTTTCTATTCCAGACATCAGCTTTAAAAAATATCTTATTTCCCCTCGGCTCTCTGTCTTACTTATGATCCTGCTGTATAGGTAAGCAAAGGGTTGCCTTGCCAACTGCATCAGCGGCGTTTGGCCTTGCATGAAAGAGAGAGAGAGAAAGAGGGAGCGACAGTGAGAGAGACAGAGGGAGAGAAAGAGAGACAGAGAGAGAGAGAAAGAGACAGAGAGAGAGAGAGAGGGAGCAACAGTGAGAGAGACAGAGGGAGAGAAAGAGAGACAGAGAGAGAGAGAGAAAGAGACAGAGAGAGAGAGAGAGGGAGCGACAGTGAGAGAGACAGAGGGAGAGAAAGAGAGACAGAGGGAGAGAGAGAGAGAGATGAAGACCTTCTTTTACATTTCCCTTTCCCCCATCTCGATCTGTCCATTCTCCAAAGCTTATTATACTGAACAAAAATATAAACACAACATGTAAAGTGTTGGTCCCATGTTTCATGAGTTGAAATTAAAATGTTAAAATGTTAAAATTTAAAAAATTCCATACGCAATAAAAACGTATTTATCTCAAATTATGTGGACAAATTTGTTTACATCCATGTTAGTGAGCATTTCTCCTTTGCCGCGATAATCCATCCATCTGCCAAGTGTAGCATATCAAGAAAAAATGTGCAGTTTTGTCACACAACACAATGCCAGAGATGACTCAAGCTGTTGCTAGAGAATTGAATGCTAATTTCTCTACCATAAGCCCGACTCCAACGCCGTTTTAGAGAATTTGGTAGTACGTCCCACCGGCCTCACAACCGCAGACCACAGGTAACCACGTCAGCCCAGAACCTTCACATCCAGTTTCTTCACTTGCAGGATCATCTGAGACCAGCCACCTGAGACAGTATTTCTGTCTATAAATCCCTTTTGTGGGGAAAAACTCATTCTGATTGGCTGGGCCTGGCTCCCCAGTGTGTGTGCAAGTCTCCCAAGTGGGTGGGCCTATGCCCTCCCAGGCCCACTGATGTCTGCGCCCCTGCCCAGTCATGTGAAATCCATAGATTAGGGCCTAATGAGTTTATTTAAATTGACTGATTTCCTCATATGAACTGTAACTCAGTAAAATCCTTGAACTTGTTGAATGTTGCGTTAATATTTTTGTTCAGTCTAGTTCCCAAATCCTTTTACACCACATTTTCTCAAGCTCTCTGCTTCAACCTTTGATTTTACCTTCTTCACTCTGTCTCTCTCTCTTTTCTCTTCCCAGCTACGGGGCCTCTCCTTGCTCCTTCACGCCTCCAGTCTGTGCTGCTGTCTCACTCTGTCTCTCCCTCTTTTCTCTTCCCAGCTACGGGGTCTCTCCTTGCTCCTTCACGCCTCCAGTCTGTGCTGCTGTCTCACTCTGTCTCTCTCTCTTTTCTCTTCCCAGATACGGGGCCTCTCCTTGCTCCTTCACGCCTCCAGTCTGTGCTGCTGTCTCACTCTGTCTCTCCCTCTTTTCTCTTCCCAGCTCCTTCACGCCTCCAGGGCTGCTCTCCTTGTCTCCTTCTTTTCTCTTCCCAGCTACGCCTCTCAGTCTGTGCTGCTGTCTCACTCTGTCTCTCTCTCTCTCTTTTCTCTTCCCAGATCTGTGCTGGCCTCTGTCTCTCTCTCTCTTTTCTCTTCCCAGATACGCCTCCAGTCTGTGCTGCTGTCTCACTCTGTCTCTCCCTCTTTTCTCTTCCCAGCTACGGGGCCTCTCCTTGCTCCTTCACGCCTCCAGTCTGTGCTGCTGTCTCACTCTGTCTCTCTCTCTTTTCTCTTCCCAGCTACGGGGCCTCTCCTTGCTCCTTCACGCCTTCAGTCTGTGCTGCTGTCTCACTCTGTCTCTCTCTCTTTTCTCTTCCCAGATACGGGGCCTCTCCTTGCTCCTTCACGCCTCCAATCTGTGCTGCTGTCTCACTCTGTCTCTCTCTCTTTTCTCTTCCCAGCTACGGGGCCTCTCCTTGCTCCTTCACGCCTTCAGTCTGTGCTGCTGTCTCACTCTGTCTCTCTCTCTTTTCTCTTCCCAGATACGGGGCCTCTCCTTGCTCCTTCACGCCTCCAGTCTGTGCTGCTGTCTCACTCTGTCTCTCCCTCTTTTCTCTTCCCAGCTACGGGGTCTCTCCTTGCTCCTTCACGCCTCCAGTCTGTGCTGCTGTCTCACTCTGTCTCTCCCTCTTTTCTCTTCCCAGCTACGGGGCCTCTCCTTACTCCTTCACGCCTCCAGTCTGTGCTGCTGTCTCACTCTGTCTCTCTCTCTTTTCTCTTCCCAGATACGGGGCCTCTCCTTGCTCCTTCACGCCTCCAATCTGTGCTGCTGTCTCACTCTGTCTCTCTCTCTTTTCTCTTCCCAGCTACGGGGCCTCTCCTTGCTCCTTCACGCCTTCAGTCTGTGCTGCTGTCTCACTCTGTCTCTCTCTCTTTTCTCTTCCCAGATACGGGGCCTCTCCTTGCTCCTTCACGCCTCCAGTCTGTGCTGCTGTCTCACTCTGTCTCTCCCTCTTTTCTCTTCCCAGCTACGGGGTCTCTCCTTGCTCCTTCACGCCTCCAGTCTGTGCTGCTGTCTCACTCTGTCTCTCCCTCTTTTCTCTTCCCAGCTACGGGGCCTCTCCTTGCTCCTTCACGCCTCCAGTCTGTGCTGCTATCTCACTCTGTCTAACACGTTTCCAGCAGCTAGCTTCTGCAGCGCCGTCCTCTCCACACACCTGCTGTCCATCTTCCCCCAGATTCTCTTTCAGGAGGAGAGGCTGTTCTTTCACCATCCCTCTCCTTCTCCCGCTCTTATTCTACCATATTCTCAAACAATATTGTTTCAGCCCATTAAACAACAGACACAAATCCGTTTGGAGACGGAGACGGAGACTAGCATGGCCTTGGATGTGGCTCCATTTCTCTCTCCTGGGCCCTGTTTTGGCTTCCGGCCTGGGAAATCCACTTAGCCGCAGCAGCACAAGCCTGGGCTCCTGGCGCATGGATGGCACGTGCACTTAATGAATTACACCTTCAGTCTGCATGCATACCCTGTACACCTCTTTATAAACAATAAAATGCATCATGTTTACACGTTTAACACGGGCGGGTGGTGTATCATAAATATATCTATGTGTGTAGGATACACTATGGGGTCAGTGACACGTATGTATGGCCGTGGCACAAGGGGCAGGGTCAGTGACACGTATGTATGGCCGTGGCACAAGGGGCAGGGTCAGTGGATGTCGTACCTGTTGATAGAGATGTGTGGGGTAAATGTCATTTGACTGCCCAATGCTATCCTCCATGGTGTAATGGGGATATAGGGGATGAATGGCTCGCTGGTGGCCCTAGTGGGTCATAGTGGGCCATGTTTACTGGTGGACCCTGTTGACGCAGGGTCAAACGTGGAAGGGTGAGCAGAGATAATGTTTTATCCACAATGGAAGCCGTTGTGCTGAAAGCACGTCAGTTGGAATGCTCAGCGGACGGCCTCATTCCGGGCAGCTTTTTTTTGGAGACTGTTTGAAATTCTAGGAGTTTCTGGGAGCCCATTTTGTACACTATTTGTTCAGGCTGAATAAAAGTTGATTATTCTGCAGAAAAAAATAGTCCAGTCCAGCAGCACGGTCCAAACGCGGATCACAGCCGGCTAAGATAAAGCAGGACCAGATTGTTTCATCCCATTAGACACGGTTAAAGTGAATAGAATGAAAAGGGGTGGGGGAGAAATATCATAGGGATGAGCCATAGAGGGATCTAATGGAACTCTGTCATGCCGAGGTAACACTATGCCTGTCTTCTCTCCCTGTCTTCCTGTTCCCTCCTATCGCACCACGCTGATCCTGTCTCCAACTTCCCCACTCTTTCCAGTTTTCTTCAAAGGAAACAACCCCTCTTGCTCTCTGTCAAACCTCTGCATCTGTTTTCCCATGAATGAACCAGCATTGATCTGATAGTGGTAACGACGTTGCACCAGAAAGCCGCCGTCACTTCATTTGTGTACAGATCATTGTTCAAGACAACAATGAAATACAGAGGATCAACACTAACAGATAAAAACATTGCTCATACTTTTTGTTTCTCTCAATCACCCTCTCTCACACACACAGTACACATAGAAACACACACACTGTACCTTGGCAGCCATGATCATGGAGGAGCCACCGCGGACCCCCAGGATGGGGATGTGTGTCTGTGCGGAGATGAAGTCCAGGATCTGGGCTATGGCCTCCTGATCCGTGTCGTCCCCGAACACCACGCCCTGTAGCCAGTGCTCTGTCATCAAGTCACATATGCTCTTGATGATGCTCTTTGGGTCCGTCTCGTTCATGGTGAGCACTTCCACGTTGGGCGCCAGTGGCATGTGCAGGAAGTCGTCCTTCTCCCGGGCGCCCGCCAACGCCACCTCGCTAGAGTTGCCCACCAGCACCACGGCGATGCTGAGGCCCTGCACCAGCTTGGGCAGCACCTGGTGGTGGGGGGGCTGGGCCATGGGGATGTAGTGGGCCACGCCCCCGCCCTTGTCTCTGCGAGAGTGACAGGCGGGGGGCAGGTGGAACAGGCACATCAGGAGGCCCAGGAGGGAAAGGGAGAGGGAGGAGAGGGCCGCACAGCGCCGGGGAGGACGTCTCACCTCCTGGGGGGGCAGGGGCGTGGGGGACGCTCGCCTTTCCTGAGGGTGGGAGGGGCTGTGGCAGCCACAGACAGGCATAATCGAGGAGTGGGAATGTAATACCTGGGGTGTGGGAGCAGAGAAAGATAGAGAGAGAGAGATAGAGATAGAGAGAGAGAGAGAGAGAGAGAGAGAGAGAGAGAGAGAGAGAGAGAGAGAGAGAGAGAGAGAGAGAGAGAGAGAGAGAGAGAGAGAGAGAGAGAGAGAGAGAGAGAGAGAGAGAGAGAGAGAGAGAGAGAGAGAGAGAGAGAGAGAGAGAGGTCAATGTGGCCCATACACATTGATTGACTTAAGTGGATTGACAAGAGTCTATAACATGAATCAGTGTATCACTAACCATGTTTCCATCTACAGTTTTTATGCGAGTAAAGTCATACAGTATAAAAACAAATCACTACAGCTGTGATGGAAACAGGAAGTCTCGGTACAATTTTATAAATGCTGACAGATCAAATGTTTTTTTTTTTTAAATGTTCATTGGTAAAATGAATTATGCGAGAAATGGTGGTGGAAACGCCTTTATGTGCAAATATTGACATAATAACCATCATATTGAAGTAAACTTCACGCGATGATATGGTGTGTGGTTCTTCCACTATGATTCGGGAAACCATTCAGTTTATTAGATTACAGATGAAATAAATGATGATGAATTTCACAGGGTGGTGAAAGTGCATGGTGATCTTGATGCTCCTTTCCAATAAATATCAAGGGTCTTATTCTGGTGACATGATGATTGATGCTTGACTGGTGTTTATCCATAGTAAACTCATCATGTAGCCTACCCTACCCTCACTGTAACTGAGCTGTTGGCTAGAGTACATGTGCCAAGACAAGAGTAGACACGTTTTCTATTTAATACAACAGTTTTTGTGACAGAAATATCAGTAGAGTTGAAAATGCCATAGAAACACATTGGACTTTAGGTTTTTATTCGGTAAATGAAAACTTAAGCGAAAAGTACATTTCTCTGGAAACACCACTAGTTTCTTTATGCTGATTTGTTTTATATTCACATGAAGATCTGTGGCCAATTGGATGGAAACCTAGCTAGGACAGGTTGTATATGACATACAGTACATCAATAGTGCATAAACACACACACACACACACATGGATACAAGGTATATACACTCATACTGATCAATATTTCATGAGGGGTGTTTTCAAGCAGAATAACTTTCTTTATTATAGATGACATAAACTCTCCCGCTGGATGGGTGGCTGAACCCCTGACAGGGAGGGAAGAGAGGAAAGAGAAAAGGCAAGAGGAGGAGGGAAGAGGGAAATGCAAAGGAGAGAGGGAGAGAGGATGAGAAAGAAGCAAACAGAGACAGAGAGAGAGAGAGATGCACATTGACTGAGGAACTGGCTTGATGTGATGAGTGAACACTGGCTCCCTGATACACAGACAGAAAGATGGACAGATTCTGAGGGAGGGAGTGATGGATGCCCCGAGCGAATAACAAGTCTCAATACCCCCCCGCATCTTCACCCCTCCTCCTCTCTTCTGCCCTATTTTATCCCAACACTCATTTACTCTCCATCCCTCCATCCACCTCTCTCCAACGCTTTACGTGAATGACCACATACTGTATCTCTCTTTTTAATAGACCTTCATTAACAGTGATGCAGGGGGGGACTGAGAGAAGGAAGAAGAGAGAGAGAATGACACAAAGTGAGAAGAAAAAGTAGTTAAACATATCCTATTTGAAAAACTATACAGTGAGCTCCAAAAGTATTGGGACATGTTATGCTGTTTTGGCTCTGTAATCCAGCACTTTGGATTTGAAATCATACAATAGTGATGGGGTTAAAGTGCAGACCGGCAGCCTTCATTTTAGGGTATTTTTGGGTTACAGCACTTTATTTCATTTTGAAAGTGAGTGTGCATATCAGCCGCTCCTAAATATTGTGGGGATGGTTGTAATAGCGTGTGTGTGTGTGTGTGTGTGTGTGTGTGTGTGTGTGCGTGTGTGTGTGTGTGTGTGTAAGCACCATGGAGTGTGTGTGTGTGTGTGTGTGTGTGTGTGTGTGTGTGTGTGTGTGTGTGTGTGTGTGTGTGTGTGTGTGTGTGTGTGTGTGTGTGTGTGTGTGTGTGTGTGTGTGTGTGTGTGTGTGTGTGTGTGTGTGTGTGTGTGTGTGTGTGTGTGTGTGTGTGTGTAAGCACCATGCACTCACCGTGGAACAAAAGCAAAAGTTTAAAAGGCAGAGGGAGTAAAAAGAAACTGAACAAACAAACCCTATAGGACCGAGACAGTGAGCAAGATAGAGGGAAAGAGAGAGGAGAGATTGAGAGGCTGGGGGATGGAAGGGGGAGGTGTGTAGAGATGACAAAAATACTTCTTTAGGATAACTAATTGCTGGAGGTTCGTCAGCACTAATTACAGGTCCCTGTGTTAATTGCCAATTGTACACTCCTCTAAAGAGAGAGGGAGAGGGAGCAGGGGAGGGGGAGAGAGAGCAGGGGAGGGGGAGAGAGAGCAGGGGAGGGAGGGAGGGACAGAGAAGAGCGACAGAGGAAAATAGAGAATAGAAATACAGACAATCTGCTAAAAGTAAGGCATATGAGGAGGTGGAGGGACACCAAGAGACAGAGAAAGAGATTCATGGATAGAGAATGGAGGAGGTGAGAGAAAGAGTAAGAGAGGGAGGATAGGCAGCTGGAGTGGGCCTTGATGAAAAGCAAGTGAGAGGGAAGAGGAGACTGAATGAATGAGGGGAATGGCAGCAGATAGACTGAGAAAAGAAAGAGGGATGGGAGAAAGAGGGGGAGAAAAAGGAAGAAAGAGAGAGGGGGGAGATGCTCCCTTTGAATCTGTACTTCTCTAGCAGCACTCAGTTTCCATGGCAACAATTAGCATAGGCTTCTCCACACACTGTTGATGGACACAGAGATATATACGCAGACACACACACACGCACAAACGCACACAGGCACACACACACACACACACTGCCCATTCCCCTCTGATAACCAATCAATGCACCCTTGCAACGGGTCCATTTTACACACCGATTCTTTTCATGGGCAAATTAACATAGACACATTTTACACACCAACACACACACACAGGCACATATTACACATTTACTGCATACACAATGTCCATTCAGATGATGAAGTTCTATAATTCCCAGAACGGCACTTAAAGCAGACAAAGGTTGATCACATAACAGAAGAAGTCTAAGAGAAGACCGCACAGCAAGCCCTGAAGACATGTCTCACGCACCATTTGGTTTATTTAACGCACCAAAGCACACTGCGATATCTATTACACACCGATGGACCCCTAGATAGGCTCCCACACTGATACCAGCCTAGGGGCTAAACTCTGCAGCGCTCGGCCCATGTGACTAAAACCCCACCCAACACTGCATCCAAACGATTGACTAATTAGGAATGTCTGCCGACTGCTACTGGCGGTTACCTCCCTGAATAACCCCAGGTAATAAGTGGGACTAAATGGACTATCAAAAGTGTAATTGTCATTAATGAAAGCTTGGGCTAACATGGCTCAACTGATGTAGAGACACTGTTAGGATATGAGGCATGACGTGGATATTATGGCTCTGTAATTGGACGCCTTCGTCAGCCATAAATCACACGACTACAACTAGCACGGGGCCGGGGTGGTGGTGGTGAGCATGCCTTGTCAAAATAGCCCAGATATCAGACAGGCACTGACGTTTACGCACTGACATAGAGAGTACCAGTCAAAAGTTTGGCCACACCTACTCACTCAAGGGTTTTTCTTTATTTTTACTATTTTCTACATTGTAGAATAATAGTGAAGACATCAAAACAATGAAATAACACATATGGAATCATACAGAAACCAAAAAAGTGTTAAAAAAATCAACATCTATTTTAGATTTTAGATTCTGCAAAGTAGCCACTCTTGCCTTGATAACAGCTTTGCACACTATTGGCATTCTCTCAACAAGCTTCATGATGAATGCTTTTCCAACAGTCTTGAAGGAGTTCCCACATATGCTGAGCACTTGTTGGCTGCCTTTCCGTCACTCTGCGGTCCAACTCATCCCAAACCACCTCAATTGGGTTGAGGTCGAGTGATTGTGGAGGCCAGGTCATCTGATGCAAAACTCCATCACTCTCCTTGGTCAAAACGACCTTAAACAGCCTGGAGGTGTGTTTTGGGTCATTGTCCTGCTGAAAAAACAATGATAGTCCCACTAAGCCCAAACCAGAGGGGGTGGCGTATCACTGCAGAATGCTATGGTAACCATGCTGGTTAAGTGTGCCTCAAATTCTAAATAAATCACTGACAGTGTCACCAGCAGAGCACCCCCACACCATCCCACGTCCTCCTCCATGCTTCAAAGTTCTTGAAATGTTCCGTATTGACTGACCTTCATGTCTGAAAGTGATGATGGACTGTCATTTCTCTTTGTTTATTTGACCTGTTCTTGCCATAATATGGACTTGGTCTTTTACCAAATAGGGCTATCTTCTGAAAACCACCCCTACCTTGTCACAACACAACTGATTGGCTCAAACACATTAAGAAGGAAAGAAATTCCACAAATGAATTTTTAACAAGGCACACCTGTTAATTGACATGCATTCCAAGTGACTACCTCACGAAGCTGGTTGAGAGAATTATTATTATTTCATAGGTTGATGTCTTTACTATTATTCTACAATGTAGAAAATAGTAAAAATAAAGATAAACCCTTGATTGGGTAGGTATGTCCAAACTTTTGACTGGTACTGTAATAGAATGCCATCACACTGGCAAAAAGACAGCCGTACATACAAAATAACAGTAGCACGGTGTGCTCTCTCTCTCCTTCTATCTCTCTGTCTCTTACACACACACACACACACACACACACACACACACACACACACACACACACACACACACACACACACACACACACACACACACACACACACACACACACACACACACACACACACACACACACACACACACACACACACACAACCGTGCTGTTGTGTTTCCTGGAAATTCATAATACGGAGAAGCGATCAAAAGCTTTCATTTATAATTAATGCGCATTTGCTTTCTACAGTCACACCACAAGTGATATTGGGCAAAGTATACAATGCAGGGGAATACTGACTTCCAGTATTATCTAAAAGGTGAGGTTTGTCTGTGACAGCAGCATGTACTATCAGGTCCCTGAGGGGATGAGCTGGCCCCTAGAACACAGGGCCAAACTGCTGAGAGGAGTGAACTATGTTGGCTCTAGTGGAAAAGTACACGCATGGCCTTTAGCTGGCTGCTGGGGAGGAAGAGGTGGGTCTATTTGAACCTGAGGTCTGGACGTGATGTTCTGCAGCAGCCCCTCACAGCCCCCTCATTACCATACACAGCCAGGCATACATTCACATGTTTACCGAGAGTCATTGAGTGTATAATCGTGTCTATTTCAAGAGAGAGGATGTTGGAGTGCCCATCGCTCTCTTTCTCTCTCTTCTCATTATGTGTCAGGCCTGACAGGCCGGATATTTGCATGAATACGAAGAACAAATACAATATGTCATTTTTATTGTCTGCTTTGATATTTAGGAGAGTGCGGAGGACAACAACACGTCTAAACTGTTTATGACCCGTGTATTCATACACTGTCTTTGCCCGGAACTTGTACTGCAGTACTGAGAAATTGTGTCAAAGACCCAAACATTTTCTCCAAAAGAAGCCATGAAGTTTGTATCTTAATCTGTTTTTAGGTGGAGAAGGATTCGATTTTCATAATATGTGCAATATGCAAGAAATTGGCAAATAGGGACAAAAAATACTTTCTGCCACACTGGCATGTGCACAAAACCCAATATCTGTGGCTTGTCTTTGAATATCAAGTGTCTTGAAGGAGAAAAGTACTGAACAATGCCTGAAGTTGTGTAATGTGTTTTGACACAACCATGAAGGTAAGCAGTTGGTCCTGTAATAACTCTTAGATTTCTATTAACACCCACTCTTCTGATTGGAGGAGAAAAGGTTATCTCCTCCCTGACTTATGGGCTCACTGCCCCCATATGCTTATCAGTGTACATGAACAACTCCACTTCAGCTGGCCTATTTCCATTCTAAACATCGTTTCCAGGTGTGTATGATTTCAAAGTGTTGCCTTTTGGAACAGTGAGAAAACCAGAGTGACCCCCGTGCCAATAACGGCCTGGTAATCACTTTAAATGTCTTTTATTGACAGCTTTTCACAGACTAGAGCCGCAATAATCTGTCCTCCTCCATCCCATCTCATTCCAAGCTGTTATTTTTGGAACCAGGATCCTGCCTTTGGATTAGTAGGTGTGCAGGGTATTTCCTTTGTGTGCATGTGTGTGTGCGTACGTGTGCGTGTGTGTGTGAAAGAGAGACAACAGTTTGAAAATATTGTATTTGTCCTCCTTGCATGCAGGGATTTAAATGGTCTGAATTGAATTTGGTGCTGCAGCAGTTGCTTAAAAGAAGATAGGGGGATAAAGATACCCGCTCAAAATCTGCCTCCCATGAGTGAAAACCAACAGCTCTTGTGTACAGTCAGATGAATCAAAATGGTACCCTGAAATATGCTTAGGTAAGAGCACAACCTGATCCAGTTCATAGATACAGTGTCTACATAGATACAGTGTCCTAACTAGTTCACTTATTGACTGCATAGATACAGTGTCCTAACTAGTTCACTTATTGACTGCATAGATACAGTGTCCTAACTAGTTCACTTATTGACTGCATAGATACAGTGTCCTAACTAGTTCACTTATTGACTGCATAGATACAGTGTCCTAACTAGTTCACTTATTGACTGCATAGATATAGTGTCCTAACTAGTTCACTTATTGACTGCATAGATACAGTGTCCTAACTAGTTCACTTATTGACTGCATAGATACAGTGTCCTAACTAGTTCACTTATTGACTGCATAGATACAGTGTCCTAACTAGTTCACTTATTGACTGCATAGATACAGTGTCCTAACTAGTTCACTTATTGACTGCATAGATACAGTGTCCTAACTAGTTCACTTATTGACTGCATAGATACAGTGTCCTAACTAGTTCACTTATTGAGTGCATAGATACAGTGTCCTAACTAGTTCACTTATTGACTGCATAGATACAGTGTCCTAACTAGTTCACTTATTGACTGCATAGATACAGTGTCCTAACTAGTTCACTTATTGACTGCATAGATACAGTGTCCTAACTAGTTCACTTATTGACTGCATAGATACAGTGTCCTAACTAGTTCACTTATTGACTGCATAGATACAGTGTCCTAACTAGTTCACTTATTGACTGCATAGATACAGTGTCCTAACTAGTTCACTTATTGACTGCATAGATACAGTGTCCTAACTAGTTCACTTATTGACTGCATAGATACAGTGTCCTAACTAGTTCACTTATTGACTGCATAGATACAGTGTCTAACTAGTTCACTTATTGACTGCATAGATACAGTGTCCTAACTAGTTCACTTATTGAGTGCATAGATACAGTGTCCTAACTAGTTCACTTATTGACTGCATAGATACAGTGTCCTAACTAGTTCACTTATTGACTGCATAGATACAGTGTCCTAACTAGTTCACTTATTGACTGCATAGATACAGTGTCCTAACTAGTTCACTTATTGACTGCATAGATACAGTGTCCTAACTAGTTCACTTATTGACTGCATAGATACAGTGTCCTAACTAGTTCACTTATTGACTGCATAGATACAGTGTCCTAACTAGTTCACTTATTGACTGCATAGATACAGTGTCCTAACTAGTTCACTTATTGACTGCATAGATACAGTGTCCTAACTAGTTCACTTATTGACTGCATAGATACAGTGTCCTAACTAGTTCACTTATTGACTGCATAGATACAGTGTCCTAACTAGTTCACTTATTGACTGCATAGATACAGTGTCCTAACTAGTTCACTTATTGACTGCATAGATACAGTGTCCTAACTAGTTCACTTATTGACTGCATAGATACAGTGTCCTAACTAGTTCACTTATTGACTGCATAGATACAGTGTCCTAACTAGTTCACTTATTGACTGCATAGATACAGTGTCCTAACTAGTTCACTTATTGACTGCATAGATACAGTGTCCTAACTAGTTCACTTATTGAGTGCATAGATACAGTGTCCTAACTAGTTCACTTATTGAGTGCATAGATACAGTGTCCTAACTAGTTCACTTATTGAGTGCATAGATACAGTGTCCTAACTAGTTCACTTATTGACTGCATAGATACAGTGTCCTAACTAGTTCACTTATTGAGTGCATAGATACAGTGTCCTAACTAGTTCACTTATTGACTGCATAGATACAGTGTCAACTAGTTCACTTATTGACTGCATAGATACAGTGTCCTAACTAGTTCACTTATTGACTGCATAGATACAGTGTCCTAACTAGTTCACTTATTGACTGCATAGATACAGTGTCCTAACTAGTTCACTTATTGACTGCATAGATACAGTGTCCTAACTAGTTCACTTATTGACTGCATAGATACAGTGTCCTAACTAGTTCACTTATTGACTGCATAGATACAGTGTCTAACTAGTTCACTTATTGACTGCATAGATACAGTGTCCTAACTAGTTCACTTATTGACTGCATAGATACAGTGTCAACTAGTTCATTATTGACTGCATAGATACAGTGTCCTAACTAGTTCACTTATTGACTGCATAGATACAGTGTCCTAACTAGTTCACTTATTGAGTGCATAGATACAGTGTCCTAACTAGTTCACTTATTGACTGCATAGATACAGTGTCCTAACTAGTTCACTTATTGACTGCATAGATACAGTGTCCTAACTAGTTCACTTATTGACTGCATAGATACAGTGTCTAACTAGTTCACTTATTGACTGCATAGATACAGTGTCCTAACTAGTTCACTTATTGAGTGCATAGATACAGTGTCCTAACTAGTTCACTTATTGACTGCATAGATACAGTGTCCTAACTAGTTCACTTATTGAGTGCATAGATACAGTGTCCTAACTAGTTCACTTATTGACTGCATAGATACAGTGTCCTAACTAGTTCACTTATTGACTGCATAGATACAGTGTCCTAACTAGTTCATTGACTGCATAGATACAGTGTCCTAACTAGTTCACTTATTGAGTGCATAGATACAGTGTCCTAACTAGTTCACTTATTGACTGCATAGATACAGTGTCCTAACTAGTTCACTTATTGACTGCATAGATACAGTGTCCTAACTAGTTCACTTATTGAGTGCATAGATACAGTGTCCTAACTAGTTCACTTATTGACTGCATAGATACAGTGTCCTAACTAGTTCACTTATTGACTGCATAGATACAGTGTCCTAACTAGTTCACTTATTGACTGCATAGATACAGTGTCCTAACTAGTTCACTTATTGACTGCATAGATACAGTGTCCTAACTAGTTCATACTGCATAGATACAGTGTCCTAACTAGTTCACTTATTGACTGCATAGATACAGTGTCCTAACTAGTTCCTTATTGACTGCATAGATACAGTGTCTAACTAGTTCACTTATTGACTGCATAGATACAGTGTCCTAACTAGTTCACTTATTGACTGCATAGATACAGTGTCCTAACTAGTTCACTTATTGAGTGCATAGATACAGTGTCCTAACTAGTTCACTTATTGAGTGCATAGATACAGTGTCCTAACTAGTTCACTTATTGACTGCATAGATACAGTGTCCTAACTAGTTCACTTATTGAGTGCATAGATACAGTGTCCTAACTAGTTCACTGCATAGATATTGACTGCATAGATACAGTGTCCTAACTAGTTCACTTATTGACTGCATAGATACAGTGTCCTAACTAGTTCACTTATTGAGTGCATAGATACAGTGTCCTAACTAGTTCACTTATTGACTGCATAGATACAGTGTCCTAACTAGTTCACTTATTGACTGCATAGATACAGTGTCCTAACTAGTTCATTGACTGCATAGATACAGTGTCCTAACTAGTTCAGACTGCATAGATACAGTGTCCTAACTAGTTCACTTATTGAGTGCATAGATACAGTGTCCTAACTAGTTCACTTATTGACTGCATAGATACAGTGTCCTAACTAGTTCACTTATTGACTGCATAGATACAGTGTCCTAACTAGTTCATTATTGACTGCATAGATACAGTGTCCTAACTAGTTCACTTATTGACTGCATAGATACAGTGTCCTAACTAGTTCACTTATTGACTGCATAGATACAGTGTCTACTGCATAGATACAGTGTCCTAACTAGTTCACTTATTGACTGCATAGATACAGTGTCCTAACTAGTTCACTTATTGACTGCATAGATACAGTGTCCTAACTAGTTCACTTATTGACTGCATAGATACAGTGTCCTAACTAGTTCACTTATTGACTGCATAGATACAGTGTCCTAACTAGTTCACTTATTGACTGCATAGATACAGTGTCCTAACTAGTTCACTTATTGACTGCATAGATACAGTGTCCTAACTAGTTCACTTATTGACTGCATAGATACAGTGTCCTAACTAGTTCACTTATTGACTGCATAGATACAGTGTCCTAACTAGTTCACTTATTGACTGCATAGATACAGTGTCCTAACTAGTTCACTTATTGACTGCATAGATACAGTGTCCTAACTAGTTCACTTATTGAGTGCATAGATACAGTGTCCTAACTAGTTCACTTATTGACTGCATAGATACAGTGTCCTAACTAGTTCACTTATTGACTGCATAGATACAGTGTCTAACTAGTTCACTTATTGACTGCATAGATACAGTGTCCTAACTAGTTCACTTATTGACTGCATAGATACAGTGTCCTAACTAGTTCACTTATTGACTGCATAGATACAGTGTCCTAACTAGTTCACTTATTGACTGCATAGATACAGTGTCCTAACTAGTTCACTTATTGACTGCATAGATACAGTGTCCTAACTAGTTCACTTATTGACTGCATAGATACAGTGTCCTAACTAGTTCACTTATTGACTGCATAGATACAGTGTCCTAACTAGTTCACTTATTGAGTGCATAGATACAGTGTCCTAACTAGTTCACTTATTGACTGCATAGATACAGTGTCCTAACTAGTTCACTTATTGAGTGCATAGATACAGTGTCCTAACTAGTTCACTTATTGACTGCATAGATACAGTGTCCTAACTAGTTCACTTATTGACTGCATAGATACAGTGTCCTAACTAGTTCACTTATTGACTGCATAGATACAGTGTCCTAACTAGTTCACTTATTGAGTGCATAGATACAGTGTCCTAACTAGTTCACTTATTGAGTGCATAGATACAGTGTCCTAACTAGTTCACTTATTGACTGCATAGATTGTCCTAACTAGTTCACTTATTGACTGCATAGATACAGTGTCCTAACTAGTTCACTTATTGAGTGCATAGATACAGTGTCCTAACTAGTTCACTTATTGACTGCATAGATACAGTGTCCTAACTAGTTCACTTATTGACTGCATAGATACAGTGTCCTAACTAGTTCACTTATTGACTGCATAGATACAGTGTCCTAACTAGTTCACTTATTGACTGCATAGATACAGTGTCCTAACTAGTTCACTTATTGACTGCATAGATACAGTGTCCACTTATTGAGTGCATAGATACAGTGTCCTAACTAGTTCACTTATTGACTGCATAGATACAGTGTCCTAACTAGTTCACTTATTGACTGCATAGATACAGTGTCCTAACTAGTTCACTTATTGACTGCATAGATACAGTGTCCTAACTAGTTCACTTATTGACTGCATAGATACAGTGTCCTAACTAGTTCACTTATTGACTGCATAGATACAGTGTCCTAACTAGTTCACTTATTGACTGCATAGATACAGTGTCCTAACTAGTTCACTTATTGACTGCATAGATACAGTGTCCTAACTAGTTCACTTATTGAGTGCATAGATACAGTGTCCTAACTAGTTCACTTATTGACTGCATAGATACAGTGTCCTAACTAGTTCACTTATTGACTGCATAGATACAGTGTCCTAACTAGTTCACTTATTGACTGCATAGATACAGTGTCCTAACTAGTTCACTTATTGAGCATAGATACAGTGTCTAACTAGTTCACTTATTGACTGCATAGATACAGTGTCCTAACTAGTTCACTTATTGACTGCATAGATACAGTGTCCTAACTAGTTCACTTATTGACTGCATAGATACAGTGTCCTAACTAGTTCACTTATTGACTGCATAGATACAGTGTCCTAACTAGTTCACTTATTGACTGCATAGATACAGTGTCCTAACTAGTTCACTTATTGACTGCATAGATACAGTGTCCTAACTAGTTCACTTATTGACTGCATAGATACAGTGTCCTAACTAGTTCACTTATTGACTGCATAGATACAGTGTCCTAACTAGTTCACTTATTGAGTGCATAGATACAGTGTCCTAACTAGTTCACTTATTGACTGCATAGATACAGTGTCCTAACTAGTTCACTTATTGACTGCATAGATACAGTGTCCTAACTAGTTCACTTATTGACTGCATAGATACAGTGTCCTAACTAGTTCACTTATTGACTGCATAGATACAGTGTCCTAACTAGTTCACTTATTGACTGCATAGATACAGTGTCCTAACTAGTTCACTTATTGACTGCATAGATACAGTGTCCTAACTAGTTCACTTATTGACTGCATAGATACAGTGTCCTAACTAGTTCACTTATTGACTGCATAGATACAGTGTCCTAACTAGTTCACTTATTGACTGCATAGATACAGTGTCCTAACTAGTTCACTTATTGAGTGCATAGATACAGTGTCCTAACTAGTTCACTTATTGACTGCATAGATACAGTGTCCTAACTAGTTCACTTATTGACTGCATAGATACAGTGTCCTAACTAGTTCACTTATTGACTGCATAGATACAGTGTCCTAACTAGTTCACTTATTGACTGCATAGATACAGTGTCC
The DNA here is from genome assembly GCF_023373465.1 of Oncorhynchus keta. NCBI lineage: Eukaryota > Metazoa > Chordata > Actinopteri > Salmoniformes > Salmonidae > Oncorhynchus > Oncorhynchus keta. Next base: position 17,632,017 of record NC_068425.1, on the reverse strand, counting down.
TAACTAGTTCACTTATTGACTGCATAGATACAGTGTCTAACTAGTTCACTTATTGACTGCATAGATACAGTGTCCTAACTAGTTCACTTATTGACTGCATAGATACAGTGTCCTAACTAGTTCACTTATTGACTGCATAGATACAGTGTCCTAACTAGTTCACTTATTGACTGCATAGATACAGTGTCCTAACTAGTTCACTTATTGACTGCATAGATACAGTGTCCTAACTAGTTCACTTATTGACTGCATAGATACAGTGTCCTAACTAGTTCACTTATTGACTGCATAGATACAGTGTCCTAACTGACTTTCAAGAGGCTTGGACTGTAATATTGCTTTGGTTACAGATTGAATGGATGGTGACCAGGGTTCTTCATTATAGTGTGTGATAGCTGCTGTTTACTGTACCAGAGCGATAACAGCAGCTATCACCTGACCTGTATCAAATTCCTCATGTTTCAATCTTCGAAAATGGTAAGAGATTAATAAGTTACTTTGTTCTCCACTCAGGTGAATGATGGATTTAATTTTAATTTTAATGTATTTATTTAACCTTTATTTAACCAGGAAGGGCTCATTGCGCTCTCTTTTTCAAGAGCGCCCTGGCCAAGATAGACAGCACCAAGTCATTACAAAAAAATGACAGACAGACAACATGAAAAACTACAAGTAATCTAGTAAACACCATTGAATTCACAAGAGTATAAAACAGCAAATTAAAAACATTGACCTCAAAATCCTTCATCAGTGATTTACAAACACCAATCGGGACAAGTTCTTCCAGTTTAAAAGTATTTTGTAAGGCGTTCCAAGACGATGGCGCAGAGTACATAAAAGTCCTTTTACCAAATTCAGTTGGGACATTTGGAACAGTTAGCAGGATAAAGTCCAGCGAACGAAGAGAGTACCCACCACATTTCTGAACAATAAAAATGCACAAGCAAAAAGGTAATAAACCCAAAATGGCTTTGTAAATAAAAGTATACCAGTGACTGAGCCTACGAGTGACTAGAGAAGGCCAGCCAACCGTGGTATACAAAGTGCAGTGGGTGCATAAGGGTTTTGCAGTTTAAAATAAACTTCAAAGTGCCATGGTAAAGAGTGTCAATTGATCTCAAACACTGAGCGTAAAGTATTCATTTAACGTTTTAATTAATGGATTTTAATTAATTCATGGCATTAATTCATGGGACATGTCATTTGGAGACTACGGCACATTTTGCAAAGGTGTGAGAGAGGTTACATTATTAAAGGGTGTAATTCAGCGCTGGAGCATCTGTTTTGGTAGCATGTTTAAACCCTTGTGAGTCACGGGAGACTCGGATTCCAGTACAGTATCTCTTCTCCTCCTCTTCCAGTACAGTATCTCTTCTCCGCCTCTTCCAGTACAGTATCTCTTCTCCGCCTCTTCCAGTACAGTATCTCTTCTCCGCCTCTTCCAGTACAGTATCTCTTCTCCGCCTCTTCCAGTACAGTATCTCTTCTCCGCCTCTTCCAGTACAGTATCTCTTCTCCGCCTCTTCCAGTACAGTATCTCTTCTCTGCCTCTTCCAGTACAGTATCTCTTCTCCGCCTCTTCCAGTACAGTATCTCTTCTCCGCCTCTTCCAGTACAGTATCTCTTCTCCGCCTCTTCCAGTACAGTATCTCTTCTCCGCCTCTTCCAGTACAGTATCTCTTCTCCGCCTCTTCCAGTACAGTATCTCTTCTCCGCCTCTTCCAGTACAGTATCTCTTCTCCGCCTCTTCCAGTACAGTATCTCTTCTCCGCCTCTTCCAGTACAGTATCTCTTCTCCGCCTCTTCCAGTACAGTATCTCTTCTCCGCCTCTTCCAGTACAGTATCTCTTCTCCGCCTCTTCCAGTACAGTATCTCTTCTCCTCCTCTTCCAGTACAGTATCTCTTCTCCGCCTCTTCCAGTACAGTATCTCTTCTCCGCCTCTTCCAGTACAGTATCTCTTCTCCGCCTCTTCCAGTACAGTATCTCTTCTCCGCCTCTTCCAGTACAGTATCTCTTCTCCGCCTCTTCCAGTACAGTATCTCTTCTCCGCCTCTTCCAGTACAGTATCTCTTCTCCGCCTCTTCCAGTACAGTATCTCTTCTCCACCTCTTCCAGTACAGTATCTCTTCTCCGCCTCTTCCAGTACAGTATCTCTTCTCCTCCTCTTCCAGTACAGTATCTCTTCTCCGCCTCTTCCAGTACAGTATCTCTTCTCCTCCTCTTCCAGTACAGTATCTCTTCTCCGCCTCTTCCAGTACAGTATCTCTTCTCCTCCTCTTCCAGTACAGTATCTCTTCTCCGCCTCTTCCAGTACAGTATCTCTTCTCCTCCTCTTCCAGTACAGTATCTCTTCTCCTCCTCTTCCAGTACAGTATCTCTTCTCCGCCTCTTCCAGTACAGTATCTCTTCTCCTCCTCTTCCAGTACAGTATCTCTTCTCCGCCTCTTCCAGTACAGTATCTCTTCTCCGCCTCTTCCAGTACAGTATCTCTTCTCCGCCTCTTCCAGTACAGTATCTCTTCTCCGCCTCTTCCAGTACAGTATCTCTTCTCCGCCTCTTCCAGTACAGTATCTCTTCTCCGCCTCTTCCAGTACAGTATCTCTTCTCCGCCTCTTCCAGTACAGTATCTCTTCTCCACCTCTTCCAGTACAGTATCTCTTCTCCGCCTCTTCCAGTACAGTATCTCTTCTCCTCCTCTTCCAGTACAGTATCTCTTCTCCGCCTCTTCCAGTACAGTATCTCTTCTCCTCCTCTTCCAGTACAGTATCTCTTCTCCGCCTCTTCCAGTACAGTATCTCTTCTCCTCCTCTTCCAGTACAGTATCTCTTCTCCGCCTCTTCCAGTACAGTATCTCTTCTCCTCCTCTTCCAGTACAGTATCTCTTCTCCTCCTCTTCCAGTACAGTATCTCTTCTCCGCCTCTTCCAGTAAAGTATCTCTTCTCCTCCTCTTCCAGTACAGTATCTCTTCTCCTCCTCTTCCAGTACAGTATCTCTTCTCCGCCTCTTCCAGTACAGTATCTCTTCTCCGCCTCTTCCAGTACAGTATCTCTTCTCCTCCTCTTCCAGTACAGTATCTCTTCTCCGCCTCTTCCAGTACAGTATCTCTTCTCCTCCTCTTCCAGTACAGTATCTCTTCTCCTCCTCTTCCAGTACAGTATCTCTTCTCCTCCTCTTCCAGTACAGTATCTCTTCTCCTCCTCTTCCAGTACAGTATCTCTTCTCCTCCTCTTCCAGTACAGTATCTCTTCTCCACCTCTTCCAGTACAGTATCTCTTCTCCTCCTCTTCCAGTACAGTATCTCTTCTCCTCCTCTTCCAGTACAGTATCTCTTCTCCTCCTCTTCCAGTACAGTATCTCTTCTCCTCCTCTTCCAGTACAGTATCTCTTCTCCTCCTCTTCCAGTACAGTATCTCTTCTCCGCCGTTGTTTTTATGCATGATCATCACTATTTCTTGCAGGCGTACGGCTGTCATGCCTGTCTTCCAGGGCCGCGTGCGTCATCGCTCCCAGCCAATGATGAGACTCCCCACGAGGATAATAACATCTAGGAGCTCTTCCCAATAGATGTCCCGTGTTTAATCCCACCCAGCACTCAGCCACGAGGCACGCCGCAGAGTAAGCCTTAGCTCCGTCAACAGCACCACCACATCCAGAGCTGTCATTCCAACATGGTACCTGTGTGACAACTATCATACTATTTCAATCAAACACATTTTGTTCGTTGTACGGTTCTAAGAGACCCACCTCCATTAACTACTGTATAAGAAGCAGTGCGTGACCTGGGCGAAACCTCCTATTTTCTACTGCTTGTGCTCCTGTTGCTCCTACAGAAGATTAGCTCAAAAGTATCCTGGAGCTCCTGCATCTAAATATTAACAGTACCGGCACCTATTTCAGTCCAAATCAAGCGATGATAAGAAGCACAACACAACGTGGAATATCTTTGAAAACGTACTTTCTGTACTCTTTATCAAGATATCATCTAGAAAAAGAAAGCCAATTAAATAATGGTGAGTAATTGCAGTGTATTGCCACACAGTATATAGGCTGATGATTCATAGCTAGCTGTACAGAACAAAACGTTTCATATCATTTAGTTACATACCAAATGGAACAGCTTACCTATAGTATATTCACATATGCAAATAAACGCAAATGACGGTACAAACATAGAGGCCTGTGTGCAAAAGGTGATGTGAGTCCCACCAGGTCAAACCCGCCTGAGTTTTCTGTGGCAGTAGTTACCAGAGGGCTTCATTTGCATCACCACAGTCAGTGAAGTGAATCCGCCAACACCTTCAATTATGAAACAATTAGCATTCATAAGTTTGCTTGTGAAAAGCTGTAAGATTGAATTGCAGTTAGTCATCCTCTGACTGAAGCGCTTCCTATTCGCTATGCTCCACGGGGCTAATTTCCATCTGCTGGCTCATCCCTGCTCTCTCTGGGACGGTGTCAGTTGTACTCACAGACACCAAAAGGTCATAAATTAGCAATAAGGGCCATTGAAGTAGGCAAGTTGTTACGCTTCAACCTTGTGATACTTTCAAGAGGAGCTTTCAAAAAAACACAGTTTTGCATATAAAGATATTCATAGATGGTATTTATTTCATTACTGCCCATCAAAAGGGAAAGGTGGAGAATAAGTTCCCCTGCTCACCTCTTTTTATGAATGGCCCTAAATATATGGAGCAATTGTTTGTGTTTGAAAAGCAAATGTTTCACATTAGTCATGTGTTGAAAATAGCCAGTGGACAAGAGTACCTGATCATCAGCATCATAATAATCATGCTGCGTGTGAAAGTGTTTTGGTATCATCAACTGACACAACTTTAAACATCATCAAAGTGTCACGATGTGAAACCTGTGTGTCTACGTCACTCTGGCCGAGCAGCAGCGCTAAAGGCCTTGTAGCTGTTTGTGTAATATAATGGTGTTGACCCTAATGGCTGTGGGCCTCACTATTGAGTTATTATTTTTATGCAACACTAAGCTCCCAGACTCTTTCATAACGCTGTCAGCACAGCGACACAACTCTCAGAAAAAACGTAGGAGAGAAGTGATGTTTTATTCACTGGTGGCAGAGTACAATTCATAATACAGCTCGACTGACTCACAGTTTTAATTCAAAACTAGCCTTAGCGCCGGTGGTAACATCCTGATTTATTAAGACCCAACCTCATCCACCCAAGACTGAGTCCACAGTGGGTGAAGGGGTGAGGGGAAGGTGGTGGGCAAAATGCCAAGGAGGGGGAAAGTGCTTTGTTTCACACAGCAAGGTGGTACAGTAGGCTGGCAGTGTGTGTGGTAACATTTCATTACAGAGTTGCTTTGGCAAGTTTGTTTTAAAAAAGAATAGTAGGGGAAAGAATGATATGCAGTGTATATATATGTATATAACAGACACCATTGGAGAACGGCCAGTGCAGCAAATTTCACATGAATTGATGGAATTTGCTTTAGTCTGACAGTAATGTCAGGTTTATGTCACCCTCTCATTTAAATCACAGCTACAACGGAATCCCTTGATGCAGAGAGATTTTAATTAAAAACGGTGAGAGAGAGCGAGTGTGCTGCTGGCAAGAGAGGGAGGCAGATTGAATGAAAGAGAGAAAGTTATAAAGATAGAGAGGCAGGACCAATGTTAGATCAGAGCTGTGCTACACATAAGGGACAGGAGAAAATAAGAGAGGAAACAGTGTGAAAAAGAGAATGGTGGCAGGACAGAGGAGAAAGACTAAGAATGCGTATTCAGGGGTCAAATGAAACTAGGAAAAGTTTAAAGTACATTTCAACTTCCCTTATTCCTTACTTTCCTCTCTATATAACTCACTGCACATTTTGGGGATCCCCCCCCCATTCTGCTCACAGTACAGGTCAGATGTTTTACCGTGTGTGTGAGTGCCTTTTCTCTATTTTCATTCCCCTTTGTCTTCTCCACATCTCCCTTCCTTAGTCACTCTCATTGAGTGATTCTTTAAGGTTTGGCACACACTGGTGATGCAGACCACAGCCAAACACACAGCCATAAACAAGCATACACAGACACACACAGACACACACAGGCACACACAGACACATACAGACACATACAGACACACACAGGCACACACAGACACACACAGGCACACACAGGCACACACAGGCACACACTGGTGATGCAGACCACAGCCAAACACACAGCCATAAACAAGCACACACAGACACACACTGGCCATGCAGACCACAGCCAAACACACAGCCATAAACAAGCACACACAGACACACACACCAACACTTTGACTGATGCATACGTATACAATGCAATAATCAATTTATGTACACTATATAATGCCCTTACCTTAGGTAATGAACATGTAGAAACACACTCACACACTACCCAAGCCAGTCATCTTTAACCATACTGCCTTCTCAATTACACATCCTTTACCTCGGACAAATGGACACAAACATGGTATCTACTGTAGATCAGGGCTTGGTAGCTCGTGCCCCAAGGAGCCATGGGGGATTCTGTTCCTCGTATCCCCGACTTCATAAGACACATCAATTCTCCTCCTCAAGCCCAATCAATGGCGGTAACATGAAAGGTGGCTGATCGGCCTGCCGCCCAGGGGCTAGTCCTCTAGCATGCAGCCGGGCTCCACAGACTCCTGACTCAGCTCTGGGGGGCTGGGGTCAACCACCACCAGGAATGAGCCCTCTCCTCAGTAAACCCAGGGTAAACCTTTAATTGGACATCATACATGTAAATGTGAATGAAAGCAGGATAGCAGGGTGTCAAGACTTTGAAACGTTTCTTACTTTATGTCTTATGCATGTTTTTGTATGGCCTTGTTAGATAGTGTCCATTGACCTTTAAGAACTTTTAGAGGGTATATGGTGCCAACACTTATACAAATCATCATTAGGCTTCAGCCATATTTCGTTCACCTGTGCAAAGCTTTAATATCTTTTGAACATTTTCTACTGGCTTTATGCGTTTGTTACTCGAGAGCCACTGATCACATCCATCCACAACTCTCCCTCATGTCTTCCCATTGGTCTTGACTGATCTTTATCACGGTCGACACGATGCAATATACCACGTCTTTCTTGTCCTGGAGGTTTGAGCCAGAAGAGGCCATCTATCCCACACTCACAGTGTGTGTCCATTGATCTTAAATGACTGGATGGGTAGAAGGATCTGTAACTGACAGTTAGACTTACAGGTTATGTCGTTGTCTTTTGTTTGAATTGTTTATGTGTCCGCTGTGCGGGGGAAATGATAATACAAGCGGAACTACGTAGCTAATACTGTTGTAACGGGGATCCTTATTGTAGCAACACACCTTTGGAGGGAAGGCAATCCTGCGCTGCGTTAGCTAAGTTTTCATGTCATCGGGTGTAGTTCATAAAGGTTGAAGAGTGTATGTTAGGATGAAGTGTGAATTCATGCCAGGAATAATAAGTGTGAAGTTTGATTTCCTCCCTTCTGTAATAAGCAGCCAATGAGGTATTTGTTCCTTTATTCATGTGTTAATCTGAACCTGTTATAACGCCGGTTAAACTGTTATGTATGTAAGCACTTCAGAGTTATACCAAGCTAATAAGTCACTCGTAAGATAAGGTTGTAAGAGTGTGCTTAACTGTATTTTTCATTTACTTTATAGTTCTCACGGAAGGTGATAATTCTGACTAAAACTACAGAATAAAGCCGCCAGTTAAAATCAAGGAACGGTTGTGCTCGTGGTTACTGAAGGGAGCTACAGTGAGAACTCAATGCTCTTCACGAGCAAGAGAGAAAGAAGAATCACATCCAGCTGTAAAACGTCTACAAGATTCCCAAATCCTGGTAGACCCTGTCATCTGCCAGATAAGAGTTTTGCACCTACCTGCAAACTAAGAAGAAAATCTCCACATAAGGAAGCATCGTGAGGCAACATAAGGTCAAGACTAACAGGAAAGTCAGACACGCAAGTACAAGTCAAGGTGTTTGAAGGTGGTCCTAGCCTTGTGAACAGCTAATAAGAGACTTTAAGATTACAATTCGTAAGGACTGGAGATAGTTGTCTATTTCATAAAGACTCTGGTATTATGCATTTGCTCTTTCTATCTTAATGTATCACTGGTATGTGTATTACTGAAAAATATTATTTGATACTTACTAAAAATATATATATAGTCACAAACATTAAGGGTCAGCGTACACCTATTAATTATATATTCACCTGTAAGTTAATAGTGTAATTGTTTGGTAAGGTGTTTGTTCAAGCCTTTGTTACAAGAATTATACATGTTTATACCACGTACTAAGGTTTAAATTACAGTGAATTAGAGTATAAATTACCTACTCACTTATCCAAACCTTAGCTAGAATTGATTTGACTTGATTTAGAATGTCAGAAAGAGGTAGTTTCACTAAAGGTGATAGAGATGGGGTGGGTCAAGTTGAGCAGCTGCAGCAACACCTTGCAAACTTCGAGCCTTCATCAGAACAAACAGAACAGCAGGAAGAGGCCCAGACTGGTGTGGAGTCACTTCGGCCAGTGAATGATGATACAGAGGCTGCTAATGAGATAGCACAACAAGAGCCACGAAAAGGTGAGAGGGTCCGCAGGTTAACTGAAAAGGGCAGAGAACTGCGCGACGAAAGGTGGAGACAGATCGAACATCATTTCAGGGTCAGCTATGAGAAGTGGAAGGCTCTGGTAAAGGAAGCAAAACTGTCACTGACAGGCTGTTGCTCTGAAGACCTACTAGAAGACCTCTTAAACAAGATTAGCCATACCTCTACAGAGCTAAACCTTGTCTATGTAAATTTGCGTCAAATCGACATTCCCGACAACGATATACGACGCAGAGTTGATACTTGTGAAGCAGTTACAATGTCTATTATCAAGACTGTAAGGTGTCATTTAAAAGGCAGGGAAGAAGATCAAAGTAACCAGGTAGAGCTGCACTGGAAGGACAGCAATTCCTTGTGCATGTCTGAACTCTCACATAAGTCAAGTCTCAACTATCAGCCCTCAAGTGCTTCCTCCCAGTCTCAAAGCAACTCAAAGGTCAACTCCAGACGCTCAAGCGTGTCATCTGTCAAGAGACAAGAGGCTGCGGCGGAAGTTGCTGCTAACCAAGCAGCTTTAGAAGTAATGGTTAAGCAAGAACGCCAACTAGAAGAGCTTCAGCGACTCGAAGATGAAGATAAGAAGAGGACAGCGGAGCAAGAAGCTGAGGCTGTGAAACGCAGCTTAGAAGAAGCTAGGCTGCGAGTCAAGTTAGAGGTAGAAAATGCTGCCAGACGAAGGACACTAGAAGACAAGCGTAGAGAGTTAGAGCGCCTAGAAGTGCTCAAGAAACTAAATGCTGCCAAGGCGCGAATGCAAGTGTATGACCAAGATGAAAACTCAGAGGACGAGAAGAGAGAACTACTCTCTAACTGCAAATCTGTGAAAGAAGTCATGCACAGAAGTGGCTCATTTCACAGTCTCTCACCACAACATGTTGTGACAAGCACACAGCAAGAAGATGGCACCAAGACCATGTTCAGGTTACTAGCGGAATCAATCAGTGAAAGCCGCCTCCCCATACCAGAACCAGTAACATTCAATGGAGAACCACTCTCGTTCACTGACTGGAAGGTCTCTTTTCAGACTCTGATAGACAGGAAGAACATACCAGCAACTGAGAAGATATATTACTTGAGAAAATATATTGGTGGGCCTGCCAAGAAAGCCATCGAAAGTTACTTTATGTTAGGAACAGAGTCAGCCTACTATGCTGCATGGACCATTCTTGAAGAAAGGTACGGAAACAAATTCCTCATCGCCAAGTCCTTCAGAGATAAGCTCAATGCATGGCCTAAGATAGGATCCAAGGACAGTCTTGAACTTAGAGACCTTGTAGACTTTCTTCGCAGCTGTGAGGCTGCTATGTCTCAGAATAAGGGCCTGGAGGTGCTTAATGACTGTAATGAAAACCAAAAGATCCTCGCTAAACTTCCAGATTGGCTAACTTCAAGATGGAATAGAAAGGTCATAGACATCTTAGAAGAAACTGAGATCTTTCCAAGCTTCAGTCAGTTTGTGAAGATTCTCACGAGAGAAGCAAAGATCGCTTGCAATCCTGTGACATCCCTTCATGCTTTGAAACCAAGCGAAGATGGAAAACCTAAGACGCCAAGGATTCAAAGCCCCGGAGCAAGGGTATTAGCAACTAACTCTGATGAGAAAGATACTGTTACTAGTTGTGTCTTCTGTGAGAAGTCAGGTCACAGTCTCCACAAATGCTGGAAGTTCATGGATAAGCCCACCGCAGAGCGACAGAAGTTTGTTCAAGAGAATAAATTGTGCTTTGGCTGTTTAAGGCCTGGGCATCGCTCAAAAGATTGTGATAACAGGAACACCTGCGACACGTGTCAGAGGAGGCATCCATCCTGCCTGCACGAAGATCGTACTAAAGAAAGGTTATGGGATAGGAAGACCTCACAAGATAAGGGGACAAGAGCGTCAAGTGAGGCCATATCTAACAGAGTCGTAAGGGACATTAACAACACTCACACCTCCAGAATCATTCCAGTATGGGTGTCAACCACAAGTGAGCCAGATCGTGAAGTTATTGTGTATGCACTTCTTGACACCCAGAGCGACACCACTTTTATCCTTGAAGAGACAACAAAGGCTCTCAATACAAGGAAGGAGCCAATCCAACTGAAACTCTCTACAATGGCTTCAAGGAATACCATTGTGTCCTGCCAGAAGCTGTCTGGTTTGCAGGTTAGAGGGCTTTACTTGGAGAAGAAAATCCCTCTGCCAACGACCTACTCGAGAGAGTTTATTCCTGCAAACAGAGATCATATTCCTACTCCAGAGACTGCAAGAGCATGGTCTCATCTTGAACACATTGCAGAGGAGATTGCTCCTCAACAGAGCTGTGATGTCGGTCTCTTAATTGGCTACAACTGCTCCCAGGCTCTCCTTCCAAGAGAAATTGTGTCTGGTAAGGGAAATCAGCCTTTTGCTCAGAGAACAGATCTTGGCTGGAGCATAGTCGGCTATGGAAATCCATGTATCGACTATGGCGACCCTATTGGAGTGAGTCATCGGGTTATCGTTAGACAGGTGATGCCAAGCCTTCAATCTTCTTCCAACCTCACAAATCAAGTACACTATGTTTGTAGAACACGTGTAAGAGAGGTAATCACAACACTGGACATTATCAAGACGCTTGAATCTGACTTCAACGAGAGAGCTGCAGAAGAGGACCTCATATCTCAAGAGGATATCCGGTTCCTGAAGAAAATGAAAGAGGGCATCAGACGTAAGGACAATGGACATTATGAGATGCCGCTGCCGTTTAAGGAAGAAAGACCCAAGTTGCCGTACAATAAAACATGTGCAGTTCACCGACTCAAGTGCCTGGAAAGGAGGCTAAGGAGAGACAAGCAGTACTACAAGGACTACACAGCATTCATGGAAGAGACTATAGCTTGTGGAGATGCTGAGAAGGTCTCTAAAGAGGAAATTAACAAGCATCCAGCATGGTACATCCCGCACCATGGGGTTTATCACCCACAAAAGCCTGGGAAGATACGAGTCGTCTTTGACTGCTCAGCTAAGTTTCGAGAGACGTGATTGAATGATCATCTCCTTACCGGTCCAGAGTTGACAAACACATTGCTGGGCGTCCTTTGTCGTTTTCGTAAGGGGCCAGCTGCAATCATGTGTGACGTAGAGCGCATGTTCCACCTGTTTCATGTGAAAGCAGAAGACCAAGATTATCTACGGTTCCTTTGGTGGGAGAACGGAGATCTAGAGTCTCAACCCTCAGTGTATCGTATGAAGGTCCATTTGTTCGGCGCAGCTTCATCTCCTGGTTGCGCCAACTATGGTCTCAAACATCTTGCTGCCGAAGGACGAGGAAGCTTCAGCGAGAAGTCTATCCAGTTCATAGAAAGGAACTTTTATGTAGATGATGGGTTGATGAGCGCATCGTCTGAAGCTGAAGCGGCCCAGCTGGTGAAAGAAGCAAGAGAGCTTTGCAGCATCGGCAAACTTCGGTTGCACAAGTTTATCTCTAACAGCAAGGAAGTTATAGCCACAATTCCCAAGGAAGAACGTGCCAAGGGTGCCAAAGACCTGGATATGGCTCTGGGTGAACCACACATGGAGAGAGCGTTTGGTGTACTGTGGTGTGTCGCATCAGACGAGTTCCAGTTTAGAGTAGTTGTCAAGGAACGCCCACTCACAAGAAGAGGAGTGTTGTCTACAGTAGCCTCTGTATATGATCCGCTTGGGTTTGTGGCACCCTTTGTCCTGGCGGGGAAGCAGATCTTGCAGCGGATGTGTCGTGACAAAATCGACTGGGAGGACCCCCTTCCAGATGACCTACGTTCCCAGTGGGAATTCTGGCTCCAAGGTCTACAAAACTTGTCTGAGATAAGGATCCAACAAAGCTACTTGCCATCAAGTTTCAAGGAGGTGCAGAGTTATGAGCTCCATCACTTCTCTGACGCTAGTACCTCAGGTTATGGAGAGTGCTCATACCTCAGAACAATCAGCACCGCAGGAGAAGTTCATTGCTCCCTAGTTATGGGGAAGTCAAGAGTCGCCCCCTCCAAGGTTACGACCATACCACGACTGGAACTTTCAGCAGCGGTGGTAGCTGTTCGAACAAGTGACATGCTCAAAAAGGAGCTAGAGATACAAGGTCTACAGGAATACTTCTGGACCGACTCGAAGGTAGTTCTTGGCTACATCAACAATGAAGCCAGAAGATTCCACGTCTTTGTAGCTAACCGTATTCAACGCATTAAGCAAAGCACAGATCCCGAACAATGGAGATATGTGACCTCTGAAGAGAATCCTGCGGATAATGCTTTCCAGAGCTCTCACATCAGAACAGCTCATGGCTTCCAACTGGTTCACAGGTCCAGACTTTCTTTGGCATGAAGAACTTCCCAAAGGACAAGTCAAGGGGGAAGAGTTCTCAGACAATGATCCAGAGCTGAAATCCCTGGTCCATGATACCCAAGCAAAGGAAGAAAGATCATTACTAGATCACCTTCATAAGTTCTCAGACTGGGCAAGAGTGGTAAAAGCTATTGCCAGGCTCAAACGATATGTGAAGGAAGCCATAGGCTTAAAATGGAGGTCCAGTGAATCTACAAGCATAGAAGAAAGGAGAGAGGCAGAGCTCACCATTATAAAGATGGTTCAAGAAGCAGCCTTCTCCCATGAGATACACAACCTCAGGCACCAGAAAGACATCAAGACCAAAGATAAAGCAAGCAAGTTGCATAAATTGAGTCCATTTCTGGATGAGCAAGGTATCCTCAGGGTGGGAGGTCGCTTGGCTCATGCAACTCTTCATTCCCATGTGAAGCATCCCGCAATCCTGCCAAGAGATAGCCACTTGTCAGTGCTGCTCGTCAAGCACTATCATGAAAGAGTACGACACCAAGGACGATCAATGAGCTGCGATCCAACGGTATATGGATCCTAGGATGCAGCAATGCAGTTTCCTCTCACATCTACAAATGTGTGAAATGCAGGAAATTCAGAAGATGTAAAGAAGGGCAAAGGATGGCAGATCTTCCGAAGGAACGCATGGAGACCGCGCCTCCCTTCACATACTGCGGGATGGACTGCTTTGGACCTTTCTATGCCAAGGACGGAAGAAGAGAGTTAAAGCGTTATGGGCTCCTATTCACTTGCATGGGCTCCCGAGCAGTTCACATTGAAATGCTTGACGACTTAACCACCGACGCTTTTATCAATTCCCTGCGTTCATTCATTGCCATACGTGGTAATGTTCACAAATCAGATGTGATCAAGGCAGCAACTTCATTGGCGCAAGACGCGAGTTTGTGGACGCCCTGAAAGAAATGGATCAAACACGACTGAAGGAACTTGGATGCGAGTTTATCATGAACACCCCATCTTCAAGTCACATGGGTGGTGTTTGGGAAAGGCAAATCCACACGATACGAAGTGTCTTAACATCCACTCTTGATCAGTCAGACGGAAGACTCGACACCGCTTCTCTGCGTACCTTTCTCTATGAAGTCATGGCGATTTTAAATAGTAGGCCCCTAACTACGGAATATCTGAATGATCCATTAGGTCCAGAACCTCTCACGCCAAATCACATCTTAACAATGAAGTCCACAGTTATCTTACCGCCACCTGGACAGTTCATCAAGGAAGATCTTTATCTCCGCAAGAGATGGCGCAGAGTACAATTTTTAGCCAATGAATTCTGGACAAGGTGGAAGAAAGAGTACCTCCTAAACCTCCAACACAGACAGAAATGGAGTAAAGACAGAAGAAACGCAAGGATTAATGACATTGTCATTTTGCAAGATGATACTGCACCACGCAACCAGTGGAAATTGGCAAAGGTTACAGAAGTGTACCCGGGACAGGATGGCCGGGTGAGAAGATTCAAGTTACTGATCAGCGACTCAACCCTAGATGAGAGAGGTAAACGCATCACCAAACCCACCTATCTGGAGAGGCCCATCGATAAGACAGTCACCCTCCTGGAAGCCGATCAAGAAACCTGCAGACCCCTTTCACAGAAATCACCGGTGATTGGTGGGAGTGTAACTGACAGTTAGACTTACAGGTTATGTCGTTGTCTTTTGTTTGAATTGTTTATGTGTCCGCTGTGCAGGGGAAATGATAATACAAGCGGAACTACGTAGCTAATACTGTTGTAACGGGGATCCTTATTGTAGCAACACACCTTTGGAGGGAAGGCAATCCTGCGCTGCGTTAGCTAAGTTTTCATGTCATCGGGTGTAGTTCATAAAGGTTGAAGAGTGTATGTTAGGATGAAGTGTGAATTCATGCCAGGAATAATAAGTGTGAAGTTTGATTTCCTCCCTTCTGTAATAAGCAGCCAATGAGGTATTTGTTCCTTTATTCATGTGTTAATCTGAACCTGTTATAACGCCGGTTAAACTGTTATGTATGTAAGCACTTCAGAGTTATACCAAGCTAATAAGTCACTCGTAAGATAAGGTTGTAAGAGTGTGCTTAACTGTATTTTTCATTTACTTTATAGTTCTCACCGAAGGTGATAATTCTGACTAAAACTACAGAATAAAGCCGCCAGTTAAAATCAAGGAACGGTTGTGCTCGTGATTACTGAAGGGAGCTACAGGATCATTAGGCTAGTGCTATGGTGGTAGCTATGTAGTCCACCTTGTCTCTACTCCTTGAGTCACAAAACACTCTCTCTCTCTCTCTCTCTCTCACACTTAATGAGTGTGCCATCAGGGTCTGGGGGTGTGAACGTATCAGGGTCTGGAGGTGTGAACATATCAGGGTCTGGAGGTGTGAACATATCAGGGTCTGACGGTGTGAACGTATCAGGGTCTGGAGGTGTGAACGTATCAGGGTCTGGCGGTGTGAACGTATCAGGGTCTGGCGGTGTGAACGTATCAGGGTCTGGGAACATATCAGGGTCTGGAGGTGTGAACGTATCAGGGTCTGACGGTGTGAACGTATCAGGGTCTGGCGGTGTGAACGTATCAGGGTCTGGAGGTGTGAACGTATCAGGGTCTGGAGGTGTGAACGTATCAGGGTCTGGCGGTGTGAACGTATCAGGGTCTGGCAGTGTGAACGTATCAGGGTCTGGCGGTGTGAACGTATCAGGGTCTGGAGGTGTGAACATATCAGGGTCTGGAGGTGTGAACATATCAGGGTCTGAACGTATCAGGGTCTGGAGGTGTGAACGTATCAGGGTCTGGAGGTGTGAACGTATCAGGGTCTGACGGTGTGAACATATCAGGGTCTGGAGGTGTGAATGTATCAGGGTCTGACGGTGTGAACGTATCAGGGTCTGACGGTGTGAACGTATCAGGGTCTGACGGTGTGAACATATCAGGGTCTGGCGGTGTGAACGTATCAGGGTCTGGAGGTGTGAACGTATCAGGGTCTGACGGTGTGAACGTATCAGGGTCTGACGGTGTGAACATATCAGGGTCTGACGGTGTGAACATATCAGGGTCTGGAGGTGTGAACGTATCAGGGTCTGGCGGTGTGAACGTATCAGGGTCTGACGGTGTGAACGTATCAGGGTCTGACGGTGTGAACATATCAGGGTCTGGTGGTGTGAACGTATCAGGGTCTGGAGGTGTGAACGTATCAGGGTCTGACGGTGTGAACGTATCAGGGTCTGACGGTGTGAACATATCAGGGTCTGGCGGTGTGAACATATCAGGGTCTGGAGGTGTGAATGTATGAGGGTCTGGAGGTGTGAACGTATCAGGGTCTGGCGGTGTGAACGTATCAGGGTCTGGCGGTTGTGAACGTATCAGGGTCTGGCGGCGTGAACGTATCAGGGTCTGGCGGTGTGAACGTATCAGGGTCTGGAGGTGTGAACGTATCAGGGTCTGGAGGTGTGAACGTATCAGGGTCTGGAGGTGTGAACGTATCAGGGTCTGACGGTGTGAACGTATCAGTGTCTGGAGGTGTGAACGTATCAGGGTCTGACGGTGTGAACGTATCAGGGTCTGGAGGTGTGAACGTATCAGGGTCTGGAGGTGTGAACATATCAGGGTCTGAACGTATCAGGGTCTGTAGGTGTGAACGTATCAGGGTCTGGAGGTGTGAACGTATCAGGGTCTGGAGGTGTGAACGTATCAGGGTCTGACGGTGTGAACGTATCAGGGTCTGGCGGTGTGAACGTATCAGGGTCTGGAGGTGTGAACGTATCAGGGTCTGGGGGTGTGAACGTATCAGGGTCTGGAGGTGTGAACGTATCAGGGTCTGGATATGTGAACATATCAGGGTCTGACGGTGTGAACGTATCAGGGTCTGGCGGTGTGAACGTATCAGGGTCTGACGGTGTGAACGTATCAGGGTCTGGCGGTGTGAACGTATCAGGGTCTGGCGGTGTGAACGTATCAAGGTCTGGAGGTGTGAACGTATCAGGGTCTGACGGTGTGAACGTATCAGTGTCTGACGGTGTGAACGTATCAGGGTCTGGCGGTGTGAACATATCAGGGTCTGGAGGTGTGAACGTATCAGGGTCTGGAGGTGTGAACGTATCAGGGTCTGGCGGTGTGAACGTATCAGGGTCTGGCGGTGTGAAGGTATCAGGGTCTGAACGTATCAGGGTCTGGAGGTGTGAACGTATCAGGGTCTGAAAGTATCAGGGTCTGGAGGTGTGAACGTATCAGGGTCTGGAGGTGTGAACGTATCAGGGTCTGGAGGTGTGAACGTATCAGGGTCTGACGGTGTGAACGTATCAGGGTCTGGAGGTGTGAACGTATCAGGGTCTGACGGTGTGAACGTATCAGGGTCTGGCGGTGTGAACGTATCAGGGTCTGGAGGTGTGAACGTATCAGGGTCTGACGGTGTGAACGTATCAGGGTCTGGAGGTGTGAACATATCAGGGTCTGGAGGTGTGAACGTATCAGGGTCTGGCGGTGTGAACGTATCAGGGTCTGGCGGTGTGAACGTATCAGGGTCTGGAGGTGTGAATGTATCAGGGTCTGGAGGTGTGAACGTATCAGGGTCTGGGGGTGTGAACGTATCAGGGTCTGGCGGTGTGAACGTATCAGGGTCTGGCGGCGTGAACGTATCAGGGTCTGGCGGTGTGAACGTATCAGGGTCTGGAGGTGTGAACGTATCAGGGTCTGGAGGTGTGAACGTATCAGGGTCTGGAGGTGTGAACGTATCAGGGTCTGGCGGTGTGAACGTATCAGGGTCTGGAGGTGTGAACGTATCAGGGTCTGGCGGTGTGAACATATCAGGGTCTGGCGGTGTGAACGTATCAGGGTCTGGGAACGTATCAGGGTCTGGAGGTGTGAACGTATCAGGGTCTGGCGGTGTGAACGTATCAGGGTCTGGAGGTGTGAACGTATCAGGGTCTGGGGGTGTGAACGTATCAGGGTCTGGAGGTGTGAACGTATCAGGGTCTGGCGGTGTGAACGTATCAGGGTCTGGCGGTGTGAACGTATCAGGGTCTGGAGGTGTGAACGTATCAGGGTCTGACGGTGTGAACGTATCAGGGTCTGGCGGCGTGAACGTATCAGGGTCTGGCGGTGTGAACGTATCAGGGTCTGGAGGTGTGAACGTATCAGGGTCTGGAGGTGTGAACATATCAGGGTCTGAACGTATCAGGGTCTGTAGGTGTGAACGTATCAGGGTCTGGAGGTGTGAAAGTATCAGGGTCTGGAGGTTTGAACGTATCAGGGTCTGACGGTGTGAACGTATCAGGGTCTGGCGGTGTGAACGTATCAGGGTCTGAAGGTGTGAACGTATCAGGGTCTGGCGGTGTGAACATATCAGGGTCTGGCGGTGTGAACATATCAGGGTCTGGCGGTGTGAACATATCAGGGTCTGGCGGTGTGAACACATCAGGGTCTGGCGGTGTAAACATATCAGGGTCTGGAGGTGTGAACGTATCAGGGTGTGGAGGTGTGAACGTATCAGGGTCTGGGGGTGTGAACGTATCAGGGTCTGGAGGTGTGAACGTATCAGGGTCTGGATATGTGAACATATCAGGGTCTGACGGTGTGAACGTATCAGGGTCTGGCGGTGTGAACGTATCAGGGTCTGACGGTGTGAACGTATCAGGGTCTGGCGGTGTGAACGTATCAGGGTCTGGCGGTGTGAACGTATCAGGGTCTGGAGGTGTGAACGTATCAGGGTCTGACGGTGTGAACGTATCAGTGTCTGACGGTGTGAACGTATCAGGGTCTGGCGGTGTGAACGTATCAGGGTCTGGAGGTGTGAACGTATCAGGGTCTGGAGGTGTGAACGTATCAGGGTCTGGCGGTGTGAACGTATCAGGGTCTGGCGGTGTGAACCAATCAGGGTCTGGCGGTGTGAACGTATCAGGGTCTGGAGGTGTGAACGTATCAGGGTCTGAAAGTATCAGGGTCTGGAGGTGTGAACGTATCAGGGTCTGGAGGTGTGAACGTATCAGGGTCTGGAGGTGTGAACGTATCAGGGTCTGACGGTGTGAACGTATCAGGGTCTGGCGGTGTGAACGTATCAGGGTCTGGAGGTGTGAACGTATCAGGGTCTGGAGGTGTGAACGTATCAGGGTCTGACGGTGTGAACGTATCAGGGTCTGGCGGTGTGAACGTATCAGGGTCTGGAGGTGTGAACGTATCAGGGTCTGACGGTGTGAACGTATCAGGGTCTGGAGGTGTGAACATATCAGGGTCTGGAGGTGTGAACGTATCAGGGTCTGGCGGTGTGAACGTATCAGGGTCTGGCGGTGTGAACGTATCAGGGTCTGGAGGTGTGAATGTATCAGGGTCTGGAGGTGTGAACGTATCAGGGTCTGGGGGTGTGAACGTATCAGGGTCTGGCGGTGTGAACGTATCAGGGTCTGGCGGCGTGAACGTATCAGGGTCTGGCGGTGTGAACGTATCAGGGTCTGGAGGTGTGAACGTATCAGGGTCTGGAGGTGTGAACGTATCAGGGTCTGGAGGTGTGAACGTATCAGGGTCTGGCGGTGTGAACGTATCAGGGTCTGGAGGTGTGAACGTATCAGGGTCTGGCGGTGTGAACATATCAGGGTCTGGCGGTGTGAACGTATCAGGGTCTGGGGTGTGAACGTATCAGGGTCTGGAGGTGTGAACGTATCAGGGTCTGGCGGTGTGAACGTATCAGGGTCTGGAGGTGTGAACGTATCAGGGTCTGGGGGTGTGAACGTATCAGGGTCTGGAGGTGTGAACGTATCAGGGTCTGGCGGTGTGAACGTATCAGGGTCTGGCGGTGTGAACGTATCAGGGTCTGGAGGTGTGAACGTATCAGGGTCTGGCGGTGTGAACGTATCAGGGTCTGGCGGTGTGAACGTATCAGGGTCTGGAGGTGTGAACGTATCAGGGTCTGGCGGTGTGAACATATCAGGGTCTGGAGGTGTGAACATATCAGGGTCTGGAGGTGTGAACGTATCAGGGTCTGGAGGTGTGAACATATCAGGGTCTGGAGGTGTGAACGTATCAGGGTCTGGCGGTGTGAACGTATCAGGGTCTGGCGGTGTGAACGTATCAGGGTCTGGAGGTGTGAATGTATCAGGGTCTGGAGGTGTGAACGTATCAGGGTCTGGGGGTGTGAACGTATCAGGGTCTGGCGGTGTGAACGTATCAGGGTCTGGCGGCGTGAACGTATCAGGTCTGGCGGTGTGAACGTATCAGGGTCTGGAGGTGTGAACGTATCAGGGTCTGGAGGTGTGAACGTATCAGGGTCTGGAGGTGTGAACGTATCAGGGTCTGGCGGTGTGAACGTATCAGGGTCTGGAGGTGTGAACGTATCAGGGTCTGGCGGTGTGAACATATCAGGGTCTGGCGGTGTGAACGTATCAGGGTCTGGGAACGTATCAGGGTCTGGAGGTGTGAACGTATCAGGGTCTGGCGGTGTGAACGTATCAGGGTCTGGAGGTGTGAACGTATCAGGGTCTGGGGGTGTGAACGTATCAGGGTCTGGAGGTGTGAACGTATCAGGGTCTGGCGGTGTGAACGTATCAGGGTCTGGCGGTGTGAACGTATCAGGGTCTGGAGGTGTGAACGTATCAGGGTCTGGCGGTGTGAACGTATCAGGGTCTGGAGGTGTGAACGTATCAGGGTCTGGAGGTGTGAACGTATCAGGGTCTGGAGGTGTGAACGTATCAGGGTCTGGAGGTGTGAATCAGGGTCTGGATCAGGGTCTGGAGGTGTGAACGTATCAGGGTCTGGAGGGGTGAAACGTATCAGGGTCTGGGGTGTGAACGTATCAGGGTCTGGAGGTGTGAACATATCAGGGTCTGGGGGTGTGAACTTATCAGGGTCTGGGAACATATCAGGGTCTGGAGGTGTGAACGTATCAGGGTCTGACGGTGTGAACGTATCAGTGTCTGACGGTGTGAACGTATCAGGGTCTGGCGGTGTGAACGTATCAGGGTCTGGAGGTGTGAACGTATCAGGGTCTGGCGGTGTGAACGTATCAGGGTCTGGAGGTGTGAACGTATCAGGGTCTGGAGGTGTGAACGTATCAGGGTCTGGAGGTGTGAACGTATCAGGGTCTGGCGGTGTGAACGTATCAGGGTCTGGAGGTGTGAACGTATCAGGGTCTGGGGGTGTGAACGTATCAGGGTCTGGAGGTGTGAACGTATCAGGGTCTGGCGGTGTGAACGTATCAGGGTCTGGCGGTGTGAACGTATCAGGGTCTGGAGGTGTGAACGTATCAGGGTCTGACGGTGTGAACGTATCAGGGTCTGGAGGTGTGAACGTATCAGGGTCTGGAGGTGTGAACGTATCAGGGTCTGGGGTGTGAACGTATCAGGGTCTGGAGGTGTGAACGTATCAGGGGAGGTGTGAACGTATCTGGAGGTGTGAACGTATCAGGGTCTGGAGGTGTGAATGTATCAGGGTCTGGAGGTGTGAACGTATCAGGGTCTGGCGGTGTGAACGTATCAGGGTCTGGCGGTGTGAACGTATCAGGGTCTGGAGGTGTGAACGTATCAGGGTCTGGAGGTGTGAACGTATCAGGGTCTGGAGGTGTGAACGTATCAGGGTCTGGAGGTGTGAACGTATCAGGGTCTGGAGGTGTGAACGTATCAGGGTCTGGCGGTGTGAACGTATCAGGGTCTGGCGGTGTGAACGTATCAGGGTCTGGCGGTGTGAACGGTCTGGAGGTGTCTGGGGTCTGGAGGTGTGAACGTATCAGGGTCTGGAGGTGTGAACGTATCAGGGTCTGGAGGTGTGAACATATCAGGGTCTGGAGGTGTGAACTTATCAGGGTCTGGCGGAACATATCAGGGTCTGGAGGTGTGAACGTGTCTGGAGGTGTGAGCGTATCAGGGTCTGGTGGTGAACGTATCAGGGTCTGGCGGTGAACGGTCTGGCGGTGAACGTATCAGGGTCTGGCGGTGTGAACGTATCAGGGTCTGGAGGTGTGAACGTATCAGGGTCTGGCGGTGTGAACGTATCAGGGTCTGGAGGTGTGAACGTATCAGGGTCTGGAGGTGTGAACGTATCAGGGTCTGGAGGTGTGAACGTATCAGGGTCTGGCGGTGTGAACGTATCAGGGTCTGGCGGTGTGAACGTATCAGGGTCTGGCGGTGTGAACGTATCAGGGTCTGGAGGTGTGAACGTATCAGGGTCTGGAGGTGTGAACGTATCAGGGTCTGGAGGTGTGAACGTATCAGGGTCTGGAGGTGTGAACGTATCAGGGTCTGGAGGTGTGAACGTATCAGGGTCTGGCGGTGTGAACGGTGTGAACGTATCAGGGTCTGGAGGTGTGAACGTATCAGGGTCTGACGGTGTGAACGTATCAGGGTCTGGCGGTGTGAACGTATCAGGGTCTGGAGGTGTGAACGTATCAGGGTCTGGAGGTGTGAACGTATCAGGGTCTGGCGGTGTGAACGTATCAGGGTCTGGAGGTGTGAACATATCAGGGTCTGGAGGTGTGAACGTATCAGGGTCTGGAGGTGTGAACGTATCAGGGTCTGGCGGTGTGAACGTATCAGGGTCTGGAGGTGTGAACGTATCAGGGTCTGGAGGTGTGAACGTATCAGGGTCTGGAGGTGTGAACGTATCAGGGTCTGGGGGTGTGAACGTATCAGGGTCTGGCGGTGTGAACGTATCAGGGTCTGGCGGTGTGAACGTATCAGGGTCTGGCGGTGTGAACGTATCAGGGTCTGGAGGTGTGAACGTATCAGGGTCTGGAGGTGTGAACGTATCAGGGTCTGGAGGTGTGAACGTATCAGGGTCTGGCGGTGTGAACGTATCAGGGTCTGGAGGTGTGAACGTATCAGGGTCTGGCGGTGTGAACATATCAGGGTCTGGCGGTGTGAACGTCATCTGGCGGTGTGAGGGGTCTGGGAACGTATCAGGGTCTGGAGGTGTGAACGTATCAGGGTCTGGCGGTGTGAACGTATCAGGGTCTGGAGGTGTGAACGTATCAGGGTCTGGGGTGTGAACGTATCAGGGTCTGGAGGTGTGAACATATCAGGGTCTGGCGGTGTGAACGTATCAGGGTCTGGCGGTGTGAACGTATCAGGGTCTGGAGGTGTGAACGTATCAGGGTCTGGCGGTGTGAACGTATCAGGGTCTGGAGGTGTGAACGTATCAGGGTCTGGAGGTGTGAACGTATCAGGGTCTGGCGGTGTGAACGTATCAGGGTCTGGCGGTGTGAACGTATCAGGGTCTGGAGGTGTGAACGTATCAGGGTCTGGAGGTGTGAACGTATCAGGGTCTGACGGTGTGAACGTATCAGGGTCTGGAGGTGTGAACATATCAGGGTCTGGAGGTGTGAACGTATCAGGGTCTGGCGGTGTGAACGTATCAGGGTCTGGCGGTGTGAACGTATCAGGGTCTGGAGGTGTGAATGTATCAGGGTCTGGAGGTGTGAACGTATCAGGGTCTGGGGGTGTGAACGTATCAGGGTCTGGCGGTGTGAACGTATCAGGGTCTGGCGGTGTGAACGTATCAGGGTCTGGCGGTGTGAACGTATCAGGGTCTGGAGGTGTGAACGTATCAGGGTCTGGAGGTGTGAACGTATCAGGGTCTGGAGGTGTGAACGTATCAGGGTCTGGAGGTGTGAACGTATCAGGGTCTGGAGGTGTGAACGTATCAGGGTCTGGCGGTGTGAACATATCAGGGTCTGGAGGTGTGAACGTATCAGGGTCTGGGAACGGTCTGGATCAGGGTCTGGAGGTGTGAACGTATCAGGGTCTGGCGGTGTGAACGTATCAGGGTCTGGAGGTGTGAACGTATCAGGGTCTGGGGGTGTGAACGTATCAGGGTCTGGAGGTGTGAACGTATCAGGGTCTGGCGGTGTGAACGTATCAGGGTCTGGCGGTGTGAACGTATCAGGGTCTGGAGGTGTGAACGTATCAGGGTCTGGCGGTGTGAACGTATCAGGGTCTGGAGGTGTGAACGTATCAGGGTCTGGAGGTGTGAACGTATCAGGGTCTGGGGGTGGGAACTTATCAGGGTCTGGGGGTGGGAACTTATCAGGGTCTGGGGGTGTGAACGTATTAGGGTCTGGAGGTGTGAACGTATCAGGGTCTGGAGGTGTGAACGTATCAGGGTCTGGCGGTGTGAACGTATCAGGGTCTGGCGGTGTGAACGTATCAGGGTCTGGAGGTGTGAACGTATCAGGGTCTGGAGGTGTGAACGTATCAGGGTCTGGAGGTGTGAACGTATCAGGGTCTGGAGGTGTGAACGTATCAGGGTCTGGAGGTGTGAACGTATCAGGGTCTGGGGGTGGGAACTTATCAGGGTCTGGAGGTGTGAACGTATCAGGGTCTGGGGGTGTGAACGTATCAGGGTCTGGAGGTGTGAACGTATCAGGGTCTGGAGGTGTGAACGTATCAGGGTCTGGAGGTGTGAACGTATCAGGGTCTGGCGGTGTGAACGTATCAGGGTCTGGAGGTGTGAACGTAGGGTCGGGGGTGAACAGGGTCTGGAGGTGTGAACGTCTGGCGGTGTGAACGTATCAGGGTCTGGAGGTGTGAACGTATCAGGGTCTGGAGGTGTGAACGTATCAGGGTCTGGCGGTGTGAACGTATCAGGGTCTGGAGGTGTGAACGTATCAGGGTCTGGCGGTGTGAACGTATCAGGGTCTGGAGGTGTGAACGTATCAGGGTCTGGAGGTGTGAACGTATCAGGGTCTGGAGGTGTGAACGTATCAGGGTCTGGCGGTGTGAACGTATCAGGGTCTGGAGGTGTGAACGTATCAGGGTCTGGCGGTGTGAACATATCAGGGTCTGGCGGTGTGAACGTATCAGGGTCTGGGAACGTATCAGGGTCTGGAGGTGTGAACGTATCAGGGTCTGGAGGTGTGAACGTATCAGGGTCTGGAGGTGTGAACGTATCAGGGTCTGGGGGTGTGAACGTATCAGGGTCTGGAGGTGTGAACGTATCAGGGTCTGGAGGTGTGAACGTATCAGGGTCTGGCGGTGTGAACGTATCAGGGTCTGGAGGTGTGAACGTATCAGGGTCTGACGGTGTGAACGTATCAGGGTCTGGAGGTGTGAACGTATCAGGGTCTGGAGGTGTGAACGTATCAGGGTCTGGGGGTGGGAACGTATCAGGGTCTGGGGTGTGAACGTATCAGGGTCTGGGGTGTGAACGTATCAGGGTCTGGAGGTGTGAAACGTATCAGGGTCTGGAGGTGTGAACGTATCAGGGTCTGGCGGTGTGAACGTATCAGGGTCTGGCTGGTGTGAACGTATCAGGGTCTGGAGGTGTGAACGTATCAGGGTCTGGAGGTGTGAACGTATCAGGGTCTGGAGGTGTGAACGTATCAGGGTCTGGAGGTGTGAACGTATCAGGGTCTGGAGGTGTGAACAGGGTCTGTATCAGGGTCTGGGGGTGAACTATCAGGGTCTGGAGGTGTGAACGTATCAGGGTCTGGGGTGTGAACGTATCAGGGTCTGGAGGTGTGAACGTATCAGGGTCTGGAGGTGTGAACGTATCAGGGTCTGGAGGTGTGAACGTATCAGGGTCTGGCGGTGTGAACGTATCAGGGTCTGGAGGTGTGAACGTATCAGGGTCTGGAGGTGTGAACGTATCAGGGTCTGGAGGTGTGAACGTATCAGGGTCTGGAGGTGTGAACGTATCAGGGTCTGGAGGTGTGAACGTATCAGGGTCTGGCGGTGTGAACGTATCAGGGTCTGGCGGTGTGAACGTATCAGGGTCTGGCGGTGTGAACGTATCAGGGTCTGGGGGTGTGAACGTATCAGGGTCTGGGGTGTGAACGTATCAGGGTCTGGAGGTGTGAACATATCAGGGTCTGGGGGTGTGAACGTATCAGGGTCTGGGAACATATCAGGGTCTGGAGGTGTGAACGTATCAGGGTCTGGGTCTGGTGTGAACGTATCAGGGTCTGGACGGTGTGAACGTATCAGGGTCTGGCGGTGTGAACGTATCAGGGTCTGGAGGTGTGAACGTATCAGGGTCTGGAGGTGTGAACGTATCAGGGTCTGGCGGTGTGAACATATCAGGGTCTGGCGGTGTGAACGTATCAGGGTCTGGCGGTCTGGGAAATATCAGGGTCTGGAGGTGTGAACGTATCAGGGTCTGGAGGTGTGAACGTATCAGGGTCTGAACGTATCAGGGTCTGGAGGTGTGAACGTATCAGGGTCTGGAGGTGTGAACGTATCAGGGTCTGGAGGTGTGAACGTATCAGGGTCTGGCGGTGTGAACGTATCAGGGTCTGGAGGTGTGAACGTATCAGGGTCTGACGGTGTGAACGTATCAGGGTCTGGAGGTGTGAGGCGTATCAGGGTCTGGAGGTGTGAACGTATCAGGGTCTGACGGTGTGAACGTATCAGGGTCTGGAGGTGTGAACGTATCAGGGTCTGGAGGTGTGAACGTATCAGGGTCTGGAGGTGTGAACGTATCAGGGTCTGGCGGTGTGAACGTATCAGGGTCTGGCGGTGTGAACGTATCAGGGTCTGGAGGTGTGAATGTATCAGGGTCTGGAGGTGTGAACGTATCAGGGTCTGGGGGTGTGAACGTATCAGGGTCTGGCAGTGTGAACGTATCAGGGTCTGGCGGCGTGAACGTATCAGGGTCTGGCGGTGTGAACGTATCAGGGTCTGGAGGTGTGAACGTATCAGGGTCTGGAGGTGTGAACGTATCAGGGTCTGGAGGTGTGAACGTATCAGGGTCTGAACGTATCAGGGTCTGGAGGTGTGAACGTATCAGGGTCTGGAGGTGTGAACGTATCAGGGTCTGGAGGTGTGAACGTATCAGGGTCTGGAGGTGTGAACGTATCAGGGTCTGGAGGTGTGAACGTATCAGGGTCTGGAGGTGTGAACGTATCAGGGTCTGGCGGTGTGAACGTATCAGGGTCTGGAGGTGTGAACGTATCAGGGTCTGACGGTGTGAACGTATCAGGGTCTGGAGGTGTGAACATATCAGGGTCTGGAGGTGTGAACGTATCAGGGTCTGGCGGTGTGAACGTATCAGGGTCTGGAGGTGTGAATGTATCAGGGTCTGGCGGTGTGAACGTATCAGGGTCTGGAGGTGTGAATGTATCAGGGTCTGGAGGTGTGAACGTATCAGGGTCTGGAGGTGTGAACGTATCAGGGTCTGGCGGTGTGAACGTATCAGGGTCTGGCGGTGTGAACGTATCAGGGTCTGGCGGTGTGAACGTATCAGGGTCTGGAGGTGTGAACGTATCTGGAGCCAGGGTCTGGAGGTGTGAACGTATCAGGGTCTGGAGGTGTGAACGTATCAGGGTCTGGCGGTGTGAACGTATCAGGGTCTGGAGGTATGAACGTATCAGGGTCTGGCGGTGTGAACGTATCAGGGTCTGGGAACGTATCAGGGTCTGGAGGTGTGAACGTATCAGGGTCTGGCGGTGTGAACGTATCAGGGTCTGGAGGTGTGAACGTATCAGGGTCTGGCGGTGTGAACGTATCAGGGTCTGGGAACGTATCAGGGTCTGGAGGTGTGAACGTATCAGGGTCTGGAGGTGTGAACGTATCAGGGTCTGGAGGTATGAACATATCAGGGTCTGGCGGTGTGAACGTATCAGGGTCTGGGAACGTATCAGGGTCTGGAGGTGTGAACGTATCAGGGTCTGGCGGTGTGAACGTATCAGGGTCTGGAGGTGTGAACGTATCAGGGTCTGGGCGTGTGAACGTATCAGGGTCTGGAGGTGTGAACGTATCAGGGTCTGGCGGTGTGAACGTATCAGGGTCTGGCGGTGTGAACGTATCAGGGTCTGGAGGTGTGAACGTATCAGGGTCTGACGGTGTGAACGTATCAGGGTCTGGAGGTGTGAACGTATCAGGGTCTGGAGGTGTGAACGTATCAGGGTCTGGGAACTTATCAGGGTCTGGAGGTGTGAACGTATCAGGGTCTGGGGGTGTGAACGTATCAGGGTCTGGAGGTGTGAACGTATCAGGGTCTGGAGGTGTGAACGTATCAGGGTCTGGCGGTGTGAACGTATCAGGGTCTGGCGGTGTGAACGTATCAGGGTCTGGAGGTGTGAACGTATCAGGGTCTGGAGGTGTGAACGTATCAGGGTCTGGAGGTGTGAACGTATCAGGGTCTGGAGGTGTGAACGTATCAGGGTCTGGAGGTGTGAACGTATCAGGGTCTGGCGGTGTGAACGTATCAGGGTCTGGCGGTGTGAACGTATCAGGGTCTGGCGGTGTGAACGTATCAGGGTCTGGGGGTGTGAACGTATCAGGGTCTGGGGGTGTGAACGTATCAGGGTCTGGAGGTGTGAACATATCAGGGTCTGGGGGTGTGAACGTATCAGGGTCTGGGAACATATCAGGGTCTGGAGGTGTGAACGTATCAGGGTCTGGAGGTGTGAACGTATCAGTGTCTGGCGGTGTGAACGTATCAGGGTCTGGCGGTGTGAACGTATCAGGGTCTGGAGGTGTGAACGTATCAGGGTCTGGAGGTGTGAACATATCAGGGTCTGGCGGTGTGAACGTATCAGGGTCTGGGGGTGTGAACGTATCAGGGTCTGGAGGTGTGAACGTATCAGGGTCTGGCGGTGTGAACGTATCAGGGTCTGGAGGTGTGAACATATCAGGGTCTGGAGGTGTGAACGTATCAGGGTCTGGAGGTGTGAACGTATCAGGGTCTGGCGGTGTGAACGTATCAGGGTCTGGAGGTGTGAACGTATCAGGGTCTGGAGGTGTGAACATATCAGGGTCTGGAGGTGTGAACATATCAGGGTGTGGAGGTGTGAACGTGTCAGGGTCTGGAGGTGTGAACGTATCAGGGTCTGGGGATGTGAACATATCAGGGTCTGGCGGTGTGAACGTATCAGGGTCTGGGGGTGTGAACGTGGGTGTGAATTGTCTCAGAATACTAGGTGGTAAATATTTGTGGTTGTGGCTTCATTTAGCACCCCATCGTCTTCCTATATGAGATTTATTTACAGTTTGTGTTCTCCACCCCATCCGCCCTCATACCTCCCTCACTGCACCTCCTCCCAGCTCTCCGCTCAGCCACCATCTTTAATTCAACCACCCCCCCCCTTCCCCTCCCCTACCCACCCCTTTGCCCCCACCATTCCTCTCTGGTCATGGTTAATTAATTGCCAAGCTGTTCACTGCCGATGCCAACTGTAACATAGACAAACACTGATACATTGATACCCACATACATTCACGCTCGCTGACACTCCTGACAGAAAACTCCCTCGGTCCAGTATTGGAAGATGTTACAGGACAATAATGGAGATTCTAACATTAGTAAAAAAAAATATTTAAAAAGACTAATAAAACACTAATATATGTTGACTAGATAAGTATTCAACCCCCCGCGTTAATACATGCTAGAATCCCATTTGGCAGTGATTACAGCTGTGTCTTTCTGGGTGAGTCTCTAAGAGCTTTCCAACCCTGGATTGTGCAACATTTTCCCATTATTCTTTTCAAAATTCTTTAAGCTCTGTCAAATTGGTTGTTGATCATTGCTAGACAATCATTTTCAGGCAAATTTAAGTCAAATCTGTAACTCAGCCACTTAGGAACATTCACAGTCTTCTTGGTAAGCAACTCCAATGTAGATTTGGCCTTGTGTTTTAGGTTATTGTCCTGCTGAAAGGTGCATTCATCACCAGGTGTCTGGTGGAAAGCAGACTGAACAAGGTTGCCCTTTAGAATTTTGCCTGTTCTTAGCTCCATTTCATAATTTTTTTTTATCCTGAAAAAGTCCCCAGTCCTTAACAATTACAAGCACACCCATAACATGATGAATTCACCACTATGCTTGAAAATATGGAGAGTGGTACTCCGTAATGTATTGTTTTGGATTTGGCCCAAACATAACACTTTGTATTAAGGACAAAAGGTTAATTGCTTTGCAGCATTTTTTGCAGTATTACTTTAGTGCCTTGTTGCCAACAGTTTTGGAATATGTTTTATTCTGTACAGGCTTCCTTCACTCTGTCAATTAGGTTACTAATTGTAGAGTTACTACTGCACAATGTTGTTAATCCATCCTAAGTTTTCTCCTATCACAGCCGTTCAACTCCGTAACTGTTTTTAAGTCACCATTGGCCTCGTATTCCTGAGCATTTTCCTCCCTCTCCGGCAACTGAGATAGGAAGGACATCTGTATCTTTGTAGCGACTGGGTGTATTATTGATACATCATTCAAAGTGTAATTAGTAACTTCACCATGCTCAAAGGGATATTCAATGTCTGTTTTTCCCCCCATCTACCAATAGATGACCTTCTTTGTGAGGCCATGGGGAAAAAAACTCATCTTTGTGGTTCACTGCTCGACTGAGGGACCTTACAAATAATTGTATGTGTGGGATACAGAGATGAAGTAGTCATTCACTATTATTGCACACCGAGTGAGTCTATGTCATTTATTATGACTTCCTAAGTATTTAGGCTTGAGTTATTTAGGCTTGAGTTATTGACTCAAGACATTTCAGCTTTTCATTTTTTATTAATTAGTAAAAATGTGGAAAAACATAATTCCACTTTGACATGATGAGTTTGTCACGGGTGTCATTGGAAGTAGACCAAAGTGCAGCGTGGTGAGCGTATATTTTATTTTAAAATGTTCGCCAACAAAACAACAAACGAAAGAAACAACCGTGAAGCTTACAGGGCTAAGTGCCACAAACAAAGTCAACTACCCATACTGAACGGAGGGGAAAAGGGCTACCTAAGTATGATTCCCAATTAGAGACATCGATAGACAGCTGTCCCTGATTGAGAACCATACCCCGCAAAAACATAGAAATAAAGAAACCTGGAAAACAAAAAATAAAATGCCCACCCCACATCACGCCCTGACCTAAACCAAATAGACTTATTATTATTATTATTATAGACTCTCTAAGGTCAGGGCGTGACAGAGTTATTGTGTGCAAGCCAGTGACAAAAAAATCTAAATGTAATACACTTTGATTTCAGGCTGTAAAATAGCACAATGTGGAAAAAGTCAAGGGGTGTGAAGTGAGTACCGTCTGTATTTATCAAGGGGACGTGCGTCCCAGAAACTATGTAGCAGGTAATCCACATTACCTGGCAGTTTAACTTGGTTGAATTTGGGACACTTTGCACTGAGGTGTTTAAGCAGCCACTATATTTGAAATTTGTCGCTTGCATGGCTGAGAAGAGATTCTAAATAAATTCTGACAATTATTCAGTTTGCTTCCCAGATTTTAAAAAAGTCAGGAGGGGGAAAATCTAAATGAAATACTGAAAATATTGCATGTATTCAACCTGGGGTTTGAAACACAGTTACGTTGCAGTTAAGCAGCGGTTGTGACTAAATAAAAAATGACAAGAGAAACTGAGTGTTCCCTATAATACAGTGGTTAGACTAAATCTGTGCAAATGAATCTGTGGGAGGGTGACATCCACAGGGCAAAGCAGTGGTGCTGTGCTTTTATAATCCAACCTTGATAAACAATATTCATTAGCTCTCAACCATGTTCGGCTTCAGTAATCAATGAGAGTTACGTGTGCAATTGATTGACTACATGCAATTATTTACACCAGAGTGCTTTAATTGATGATGTTGTGCTGCATTGGCTGTTCTCAGATATTATAGTATCACGCACTTTGACGAGCGTGTTGAGATTGAACCCCCCTGTTTTCAATTCTACTCGATGCTGGTGACAGTGTGTTTCAACTTCTACACAATGTAACATCGTTGGACATGTCATTGTTTCATCAAGACATCGCTCCCTCTCCCTAACATAGGCTCAACCAGTTATTCCTCGCAGTGGTAAATATATGTCTAACATATATGTCTAATATAATACTCACAGCTCTTTGCTGCCACATTTCACAGATCTTGACAGTAACTGGATGGTAATCTCTCAGGGGAGAATTAGGTTCCTATTGGCAGTTGTGCTAGGGAATTTGCAAGGAAAACTCCTGGGGGCAATTTTCCCTAACACAGTCCAATCAATAACTTCTAATATTAAGTACTAGTCACATCAATCCTTCTGACTCCTTAGGGTGGCAGGGGTTGCTGGCTGGCGGGGTGACTCCAGAAACGTGTCCATTAACTATGACATTTCACTACCAGTGGGGACAGAGGCTGGACTATGGCAGTGACAGCCTCTCAGAAAAACCTGCACTTCATGATGGACAAGGGTCACTCAATGGGTATATTTCAACTGTACATTTCATGACTGTGACATCACAAACAGGCTTTTGGGAATGTAAGTGTTTTGCTTGGTGGATATGGCAACCTTATAATGTATCAGGACACAGAGTAATGTACAAAATACTGTATGTAGACTATTGCATCTAGGAAAATAGACTATTTCAATGATAGGATTAATTAAACCACAGTCCATCTCAAAGCTTTCATTTCTACCCAGAGACCACTGCCTCTGTAGTTAAGCAAATGTAAAAATGTTGAATAACATTACTTTCACATTTGTAAGATTTATGACCGTAGAAAATGCTAAGGTAATCCCATACAGCAAATATAGAACTTCTCCTGGCATATTCAAACAGAGTGTTCCCTTTAAAGTTGTGGTTAGTCTGTGAACATTTTTGTTACTTCAAATACGTATGGGACATTTGAATAAAACAAACTCCCTGTGGCTCAAGTTACATGCAGCAAGGCCTGGATTTGTATGTCCAGCAGCCCAACATCATTGCTGAGTAATAACATCATTGCTGAGTAATAACATCATTGCTAAGTAATAACATCATTGCTAAGTAATAACATCATTGCTGAGTAATAACATCATTGCTGAGTAATAACATCATTGCTGAGTAATAACATAATTGCTGAGTAATAACATCATTGCTAAGTAATAACATAATTGCTGAGTAATAACATCATTGCTGAGTAATAACATCATTGCTAAGTAATAACATCATTGCTGAGTAATAACATCATTGCTGAGTAATAACATCATTGCTGAGTAATAACATCATTGCTGAGTAATAACATCATTGCTGAGTAATAACATCATTGCTGAGTAATAACATCATTGCTGAGTAATAACATCATTGCTGAGTAATAACATCATTGCTGAGTAATAACATCATTGCTGAGTAATAACATCATTGCTGAGTAATAACATCATTGCTGAGTAATAACATCATTGCTGTGTTGATATATAGAGATATCTAAAGATGCCGACCTACATCAGCATTGTACAGCAGAATGAGAAGAAAACATTCTTCACACATAAAAACCACAGCCTTTGGGTGGAGAGGAAAATAGGTTCAGTTGAAGTGGCAAGTTTACATACACTTAGGTTGGAGTCATTAAAACTCGTTTTCAGCCCTTCCTGCAAATTTCTTCCTAACAAACTATAGTTTTGGCAAGTCGGTTAGGACATCTGCTTTATGCATGACACGAGTAAAGTTTCCAACAATTGTTTACAGACAGATTATTTCACTGTATCACAATTCCAGTGGGACAGAAGTTTACATACACTATGTTGACTGTGCCTTTAAACAGCTTTGAAAATTCCAGAAAATGATGTCATGGCTTTAGAAGTTTCTGATAGGCTAATTGACATCATTTGGATCAATAGGAGGTGTACTTCGGGATGTATTTCAAGGCCTACCTTCAAACTCAGTGCCTCTTGCTTGACATCATGGGAAAATCAAAAGAAATCAACCAAGAACTCAGAAAAAAAATTGTAGACCTCCATAAGTCTAGTTCATCCTTGGGAGTACTTTCCAAAGGCCTGAAGGTACCACGTTCATCTGTACAAAAATAGTACGCAAGTATAAACACCATGGGACCACACAGCCGTCATACCGCTCAGGAAGGAGACACGTTCTGTCTCCTAGAGATGAACGCACTTTGGTGCGAAAAGTGCAAATCAATTCCAGAACAACAGCAAAGGACCTTGTGAAGATGCTGGAGGAAACAGGCACAAAAGAATCTATAACCACAGTAAAACAAGTCCTATATTACAGGGGCTGAGTCACTGGCTTACTGGGGCTCTCTCATGCCGTCCCTGCAGGGGGTGCGTCACCTGAGTGGGTTGATTCACTGTTGTGGTCATCCTGTCTGGGTTGGCGCCCCCCTTGGGTTGTGCAGTGGCGGAGATCTTTGTGGGCTATACTCCTTGTCTCAGGATGGTAAGTTGGTGGTTGAAGATATCCCTCTCGTGGTGTGGAGGCTGTGCTTTGGCAAAGTGGGTGGGGTTATATCCTTCCTATTTGGCCCTGTCCGGGGGTGTCCTCGGATGGGGCCACAGTGTCTCCTGACCCCTCCTGTCTCAGCCTCCAGTATTTATGCTGCAGTAGTTTGTGTCGGGGGGCTAGGGTCAGTTTGTTATATCTGGAGTACTTCTCCTGTCCTATTCGGTGTCCTGTGTGAATCTAAGTGTGCGTTCTCTAATTCTCTCCTTCTTTCTTTCTCTCTCTCGGAGGACCTGAGCCCTAGGACCATGCCCCAGGACTACCTGACATGATGACTCCTTGCTGTCCCCAGTCCACCTGGCCATGCTGCTGCTCCAGTTTCAACTGACCTGAGCCCTAGGACCATGCCCCAGGACTACCTGACATGATGACTCCTTGCTGTCCCCAGTCCACCTGGCCATGCTGCTGCTCCAGTTTCAACTGTTCTGCCTTATTATTATTTGACCATGCTGGTCATTTATGAACATTTTAACATCTTGGCCATGTTCTGTTATAATCTCCACCCGGCACAGCCAGAAGAGTACTGGCCACCCCACATATGCTCTCTCTAATTCTCTCTTTCTTTCTCTCTCTCGGAGGACCTGAGCCCAAGGACCGTGCCCCAGGACGACCTGACATGATGACTCCTTGCTGTCCCCAGTCCACCTGACTGTGCTGCTGCTCCAGTTTCAACTGTTCTGCCTTGTTATTATTCGACCATGCTGGTCATTTATGAACATGTGAACATCTAGGCCATGTTCTGTTATAATCTCCACCCGGCACAGCCAGAAGAGGACTGGCCACCCCACATAGCCTGGTTCCTCTCTAGGTTTCTTCCTAGGTTTTGGCCTTTCTAGGGAGTTTCTCCAAGCCACCGTGCTTCTACACCTGCATTGCTTGCTGTTTGGGGTTTTAGGCTGGGTTTCTGTACAGCACTTTGAGATATCAGCTGATGTACGAAGGGCTATATAAATTACATTTGATTTGATTTGATATCGACATAACCTGAATGGCCGCTCAGCAAGGTAGAAGCCACTTCTCCAAAACCGCCATAAAAAATCCAGACTACGGTTTGCAACTGCATATGGGGACAAAGATCGCACTTTTCTGATAAAACAAAAATAGAACTGTTTGGCCATAATGACCATCATTATGTTTGGAGGAAAAAGGGGGAGGCTTGCAAGCTGAAAGAACACCATCCCAACCGTGAGCACGGGGTGGCAGCATAATTTTGTGGGGGTGCTTCACAACAAAGGACTGGTGCTCTTCACAAAATAGATGGCATCATGAGGACGGAGAATTATGTGGATATATTGAAGCAACATCTCAAGACATCAGTCACGAAGTTAAAGCTTGGTCGCAAATGGGTCTTTCAAATGAACAATGACCCCAAGTATACTTCCAAAGTTGTGGCAAAATGGCTTAAGGACAACAAAGTCAAGGTATTGGAGTGGCCATCACAAAGCCCTGACTTCAATCCTATAGAAAATGTGTGAGCAGAATTGAAAAAGCTAGCAAGGAGGCCTACAAACCTGACTCAGTTACGCCAGCTCTGTCAGGAGGAATGGGCCAAAATTCACCCAACTTATTGTGGGAAGCTTGTGGAAGTCTACCCAACACGTTTGACCCAAGTTAGACAATTTAAAGGCAATGCTACCAAATACTAATTGAGTGTATGTAAACTTCTGACCCACTGGGAATGTGATGAAAGAAATACAAGCTGAAATAAATCAAAAACTGAGTTTAATTAAATGTATTTGGCTAAGGTGTATGTAAACGTCCGACTTCAACTGTACAACTGTTCAAAGCTATGTACATGTAGGTTTTTCCATTCATACATACAGCAACTGGAGCATCAACATACACCTCTGAAGTCTCGACAAGGTAGTATCCAAAGAAGTGCCTGAAGGTAACAGATGTCACCAAAGCAAATGTTGGAATTCAATGCTCAGCTAATGATTGGGTCTCGAGGCAGTTTTCCAGGTGACTTATGTTCCTCTGTGGAGACAAGGATGAGTGAAGGTGTATTGATTCCTGTTGACAATTCAGTCAGTTCGATGCTCAGCCTGACATGTGTCAGGTCAATCTAAAAAGGTGATTCTGGTAGATCCAATTAATATTCATTGATAGCATTACCTCTGCAATAAAACCTATTGAAGCCAATAGTTTCCATATAATTCTACAACAGCCACTACATTCTTCAATAATTGGATATTAGCCAGATTGATGTTGACTATATTCCACAGATCCTAACCTAGAAAGACTACACAGTAATCATTTGTTTTTATATGTCCCCGAATATTCACAAATAGGCCTACAATATTGAAATAGTATTGTTGATGATCCAATACACACCACACCATACTCTCACAAGCCATCAAACATAAGCAACAGACAATCAATAGCCATTTTATTCCCAAATCTACTATATCTAGACCTATGTTCATCTTCAGAAATTTGAAGAATAGTCTTAGTCTCTTCACTATCCTTCCCTCCTCCTTTATGCTAACTAACTTTCAGGATATCAATTTTGCCTCCTTTTATGGATAAGTTGAAAGAAACATTCTCTCTCTCTTTCTATTCAGCAAAGAGGGTAAAGCAGTATAAAACACTGGAGCAGGTGTCAAGATATTGACAAGATACATAACTCCATGTGTAGTAAGTCCTACTCATCCTTTATCTTTTAATTAGGTTTTATGGTGAGGGGGAGGGTAGAGTGTGCTTATTTTAGAATATTTCAGACTATTTTCAAGATCAAAGGTTGTAGCTGTATTGTATTGTATATGCCACTGCATGTCTACCTCTGACATGTGTTGGGATCCATACCTGTACGTGCTGCCCGAGAGTCTATTTTTAAACTGCTTTGATGACTTAGTAAAACAAAACACCATTTTAAAAGGTTTCCTTTATACCAGCTCAAATAGTAATCTATTATCTTGCTCTCCATCTGCTTTCGAGACCGTTCTCTCCATCAGTCAAAAGAAAAATGACTAACACAAGAGCCAAGCCGCAGAGCATTGAAACATAACTGTGCATGGCAATGACAAAGGCTACAGTAATACAACAAAGAGAAGAAATCCCATTTGTAATAGGTATACATGAGCTATAGATAAGACCTAAAACAGATCTATGAACTAGAATTCTGATAGACCAATATCCTTATTCAAACCATTATTCTAAAATGTCCTGTTTAGTTTCTAAGCTTCATAAAAGATTAGGGAGAGAAAAATGATTGGATTTAGGCCTAATAGCCTCATGTATAAAAAAAAATATTGCTATTAAAAAGGCTTAAACACACTCAATGTAAAAGTCAGTGGAGTTGAAACGGAGTAGTGAAATGGATAATATTATTCAATAATATTGCTGATTTGGTTATGTTCTATATCAATGCTTGGTCTAATAATGCGACATCAACCGTTAGTAACACAGTATAGAGTGTTCCATGAACAGTAAAGAAGGCTGTTGTTAAGGGCGGTGGTTTTCAGTCATAGTAGTAATAGCATTTGTAGTGTGCTCACATCTAGATCCCATAAGAGAATAATTTAGTTTCTCGGTCTCACACTCCGTATGGTGGCTCAGTCTCTTGAAAGTCACGGCCGATTAACAGTGCACGGAGAAAAAGACGATAGGAGGGTGGAAAAGGGGGAGAGCGTACGTTCAAAGTCAAAATGATAGTGAGAGTCAGAGGATGCATATGAGAGAGGGAACGAGTATTGAGAGAGAGATGAGCTGAATGCATTGCAAAGAGGAAAATATGAAAAATATGATAATGGCTCTGGTTGGTAATAGCTGTTTATGAGCCATTATTTACTGTTTCTGTATTCATATACGTAGCGAGCCCAATCTCAGTCGGACTTCAGGGAATAACAAATGTCTTCTTCATCTTATCACACATAACAAAACACAGACACGCATAGGCCTACATACAAAATCTGAACTCAATATACACACAGATGGGCACACCCTTTTGTCACAAAATCTCATTCAATAAATCCTTTAATTGCTTGATCAATATCCGTAGAGCCATGCAAATTAAGCT
This sequence comes from Oncorhynchus keta, assembly GCF_023373465.1. Lineage (NCBI taxonomy): Eukaryota > Metazoa > Chordata > Actinopteri > Salmoniformes > Salmonidae > Oncorhynchus > Oncorhynchus keta. Next base: position 17,593,937 of record NC_068425.1, on the reverse strand, counting down.
AGTAGTCAATAGTGGCTGGGTCAGGTTGAATAACCAAGTAAATCTCACACGCTGACGCAGTCCATCGATCAAAAAGCACACCACGTTAAAATCCTGTGCCCCTTTCCACCACAAGGCCTGCAGGTCTCACCCTGCACCACTACCACCACAAACCATCTCCACATTGATATGTTTATGCTGGAGATTACAGTTTTATGGGACACAGAAAATGTGTAAACCTGGAGATGTTGTAGAATTTAAGATGATGTTGTTGACTCATTTTCACAGACGAGCAGAAGAATATCAACACGAGACAAACTCTCATACATACAGTATCCCCAGTGTGTAAACTACAGTGTGTGACTAACACACACACTCAGGGATGAGTTGGTTTGTGGGGGTAGTTGCTGTAAGACAATGGTAGTATAAAAAAGGTCCATCAGTGTGTCCTACCTTGTGTATTGGCAGCCAAAATGTCATCCCTGCTTCTCAGAAGTAGCATGATGGTGAGGCCTGGGACTCCTCTCTCCCTCTCATAGCCTCAGACTGAGGGAGGGTGAACTGAGATGCACACACATGGAAAAAGACAAGAAAGAGATGCATCACAATATCATGATAACACAGGAATCTGTTACATCTACAGTCGTGGCCAAAAGTTTTGAGAATTACACAAATATACATTTTCACAAAGTTTGCTGCTTCAGTGTCTTTAGATATCTTTGACAGATGTTACTATGGAATTCTGAAGTATAATTACAAGCATTTCATAAGTGTCAAAGGATTTAATTGACAATTACATGAAGTTGATGCAAAGAGTCAATATTTGCAGTGTTGACCCTTCTTTTTCAAGACCTCTGCAATCCGCCCTGGCATGCTGTCAATTAACTTCTGGGCCACATCCTGACTGATGGCAGCCCATTCTTACATAATCAATGCTTGGAGTTTGTCAGAATTTGTGGGGTTTTGTTTGTCCACCCGCCTCTTGAGGATTGACCACAAGTTCTCAATGGGATTAAGGTCTGGGGAGTTTCTTGGCCATGGACCCAAAATATCGATGTTTTGTTCCCCTAGACACTTACTTATCACTTTTGCCTTATGGCAAGGTGCTCCATCATGCTGGAAAAGGCATTGTTCGTCACCAAACTGGTCCTGAATGGTTGGGAGAAGTTGCTCTCGGAGGATGTGTTGGTACCAATATTCATTCATGGGTGTGTTCTTAGGCAAAATTATGAGTGAGCCCACTCCCTTGGCTGAGAAGCAACCCCACACATGAATGGTCTCAGGATGTTTTACTGTTGGCATGACACAGGACTGATGGTAACGCTCACCTTGTCCTCTCCGGACAAGCTTTTGTCCGGACGCCCCAAACAATCGGAAAGGGAATTCATCAAAGAAAATGACTTTACCCCAGTCCTCAGCAGTCCAATCCCTGTACCTTTTACAGAATATCAGTCTGTCCCTGATGTTTCTCCTGGAGAGAAGTGGCTTCTTTGCTGCCCTTCTTGACACCAGGCCATCCTCCAAAAGTCTTCGCTTCACTGTGCGTGCAGATGCACTCACACATGCCTGCTGCCATTCCTGAGCAAGCTCTGTACTGGTGGTGCCCCGATTCCACAGCTGAATCACCTTTAGGAGACGGTCCTGGCGCTTGCTGGACTTTCTTGGGCGCCCTGAAGCGTTCTTCACAACAATTGAACAGCTCTCCTTGAAGTTCTTGTTGATCCGATAAATGGTTTATTTAGGTGCAATCTTACTGGCAGCAATATCCTTGCCTGTGAAGCTCTTTTTTGTGCAAAGCAATGATGACGGCACGTGTTTCCTTGCAGGTAACCATGTTTGACAGAGGAAGAACAATGATTCCACCCTCCTTTTTAAGATTCCAGTCTGTTATTCAAACTCAATCAGCATGACAGAGTGATCTCCAGCCTTGTCCTCGTCAACACTCACACCTGTGTCAACGAGAGAACCACTGACATGATATCAGCTGGTCCTTTTGTGGCAGGGCTGAAATGCAGTGGAAATGTTTTTGGGGATTCAGTTCATTTGCATGGCAACGAGGGACTTTGCAATTCAATTGCAATACATCTGATCACTCTTCATAACATTCTGGAGTATATGCAAATTGCCATCATACAAACTGAGGCAGCAGACTTTGTGAAATGAATATTTGTGTCATTCTCAAAACTTTTAGCCACGACCGTACAAACCAAGTAGCATTGAAGTATGTATTACATTATGACAGTTCATTTACATTTTGATGGCTATGATGATACTGTGCATGCAGGCCTGAATATCCAAAGAGCGTGTGTAAATGGAAGGAAAAAGACTCAACACATCAATAAGGTATGAGACACATCAGATAATATGAGCCATATTTCTGGTCTTGGATTTTATTTCATACTACATTGATGTCTTGATATAATCGTGTACATAGGCCTTTGAGATTGGCCATCCTTGGGTTCTCAAGAGCTAGCATAAAGGGACTTACAGCTTCCCACTCTTGGATTCTCAGCTGAAGGTACAGACCACAGCAGGGTCCATGTTAACTACAATCCCGATGCTCTGTTTACCGTTTGGAAACGTTAATAATCCTCGCTTGCGATACATTTTTGGAAATTTAAAGCACTCTATTATCAAATCAAAATAACTTCACAAATGCAAAATATACACTTACTGTACACTGTTTAAAGTAGTTTTAACAGAGTTGCAGTCGACAGTCATTTTCAGTTACAACACTATTCTGACCCCCTTTTTCCGTTACACACAGGTGTTCGGAGACACTTCGATAGCTAATTAAAACAGGTGGCCGACTCTGTCTTCCGCAAACAAGGGCTGTAACATGGCAATATGGCTGCTATACATATAAATGTTTTATTCATTTAGCAGATGCTCATATATACAGAGATTTGCAGAAGCAACTAAGGTTAAGTGCCTTGCTCAAAGGGCACATTGACAGATTTCTCACCTAGTCGGCTCATGGATTTGAACCAGCAACCTTTCGGTTACTGGCCCAAAGCTCTAAACCACAAGGCTACCTGCCGCCCCTGTAAAGGTGTGTAGTAACTATTTTTTGATGTATTATTATTCTTTCTCTCTGATGTGAAAGTTAAGTTCTAAATGTTTCCAAAACCGTATGGCAAGCGAGGCATAGTGACGTTCAGACAAAGCTTCAGGACAGCGTCGGAGCATAGTGACGTTCAGACAAAGCTTCAGGACAGCGTCGGAGCATAGTGACGTTCAGACAAAGCTTCAGGACAGCGTCGGAGCATAGTGACGTTCAGACAAAGCTTCAGGACAGCGTCGGAGCATAGTGACGTTCAGACAAAGCTTCAGGACAGCGTCGGAGCATAGTGACGTTCAGACAAAGCTTCAGGACAGCGTCGGAGCATAGTGACGTTCAGACAAAGCTTCAGGACAGCGTCGGAGCATAGTGACGTTCAGACAAAGCTTCAGGACAGCGTCGGAGCATAGTGACGTTCAGACAAAGCTTCAGGACAGCGTCGGAGCATAGTGACGTTCAGACAAAGCTTCAGGACAGCGTCGGAGCATAGTGACGTTCAGACAAAGCTTCAGGACAGCGTCGGAGCATAGTGACGTTCAGACAAAGCTTCAGGACAGCGTCGGAGCATAGTGACGTTCAGACAAAGCTTCAGGACAGCGTCGGAGCATAGTGACGTTCAGACAAAGCTTTAGGACAGCGTCGGAGCATAGTGACGTTCAGACAAAGCTTCAGGACAGCGTCGGAGCATAGTGACGTTCAGACAAAGCTTTAGGACAGCGTCGGAGCATAGTGACGTTCAGACAAAGCTTCAGGACAGCGTCGGAGCATAGTGACGTTCAGACAAAGCTTCAGGACAGCGTCTGAGCCTTTGTCTTGGGCGGCAGACAGGTTTATGGACAGACGGTATACAGTGCCTTCAGATAGTATTCACCTGACTTTTTTCACATTTTGCTGTGTTATAAAGAGGGATTAAAATTGATTTAATTGTAACTATTTGTCAATGATCTACAAAAAATACTGTAGTCATTGTAGAGAAAAAATGGTATGAAACATAAAAATGTATGAAACATAAAAAAACGTAATATATCTTGATTAGATAATTAATCCTCTGAATCAATACCTGTTAGAATCCCCTTTATCAGCAATTACAGCTGTGAGTGTATCTGGGTAAATATGCCTGTCACTATTCATTTCAAAATTGTTCAAACTCTGTCAAATTGGTTGTTGATCATTGCTAGATTTTCAAGCAGATTTACAATGCCTTCGGGAAGTATTCAGACGCACTGACTTTCTCCACATTTTGTTACGTTACAGCCTTATTCAAAATCGATTAAATCGTTTTACCCCTTCATCAATCTACACACAATAACCCATAATGACAAAGCATTTTGTCATTATGACATTTCTGTAATTGTATAAAAAAATTCCAAACTTAAATATTACGTAAGTATTCAGACCCTTTACTCAGTACTTTGTTGAAGCACCTTTGGCAGCGATTACAGCCTTGATTCTTCTTGGGTATAAAACTTGTCACACCTGTATTTGGGGAGTTTGTCCCATTCTTCTCTGCAGATCCTCTCAACCTCTCAGGTTGGATGGAGAGCATTGCTGCACAGCTGTTTTCAGGTCTCTACAGAGATGTTTGATTGGGCGAAAGTCCGGTCTCTGGCTGGGTCACTCAAGGACATTCAGAGACTTGTCCCAAAGCCACTCCTGTGTTGTCTTGGCTGTGTGCTTAGGGTCATTGCCCCAGTCGGAGGTCCTAAGCGCTCTAGAGCAGGTTTTCGTCAAGGATCTCTCTGTACTTTGCTCCGATCATCTTTCCCTCGATCCTGACTAGTGTCCCAGTCCCTGACACCGTAAAACATCCACACAGCATGATGCTGCCACCATGCTTCATTGTAGGGATGGTGCCAGGTTTCCTCCAGACGTGACGCTTGGCATTCAGGCCAAAGAGTTCAATCTTGGTTTCATCAAACCAGAGAATCTCGTTTCTCATGATCTGAGAGTACTTTAAGTGCCTTTTGGAAAACACCAAGCGGGCTGCCATGTGCTTTTTACTGAGGAGTGGCTTCTGTCTGGCCACTCTACCATAAAGGCCTGATTGGTGGAGTGCTGCAGAGATGATTATCCTTCTGGAAGATTCTCCCATCTCTCCTGGAGCTCTGTCAGAGTGACCATTGGCTCTTGGTCACCTCCCTGACCAAGGCCCTTCTCCCCCGATTGCTCAGTTTGGCCAGGCAGCCAGCTCTAGGAAGAGTCTTGGTGGTTTCAAACTTCTTTGGAACCATCTGTTGGTCACAGATACCTTAAAAAGGGTAGGGGTGTGAATCAGAAAACTAGTCAGTATATAGTGTGACCACCATTTGCCTCATGCAGTGTGACATCTCTTTCGCATAGAATTGATCAGGTTGTTGATTGTGGCCTTTGGAATGTTGTCCCACTCCTTTTCAATGGCTGTTAGAAGTTGCTGGATATTGGAGGGAATTGGAACATGCTGTCATACACATCGATCCAGAGCATCCCAAACATGCTCAATTGATGACATGTCTGGTAAGCAGGCCATTGACGAACTGTGCCATTTTCAGCTTCCAGGAAGTGTGTACAGATCCTTGAAATATGGGGCCGTGCATTATTCCGCTTAAACATGAGGTGAATGGCTCAGGATCTCGTCACAGTATCTCTGTGCATTCAAATTGCCATCGACAAAATTGTGTTCATTGTCCGTAGCTTATGCCTGCCCATACCCTAACTCTAACGCCACCATGGGGCATTCTGTTCACAACACTGATATCAGCAAACCGCTCACCCACACAACACCATACATGCAGTCTGCCATCTGCCCGGTACAGGTGAAACCTGGATTCATCCATGAAGAGCACACTTCTCCAGTGTGCCAGTGACCATTGAAGGAGAGCATTTGCCCCTGAAGTTGGTTACGACGGCAAACTGCAGTCAGGTCAAGACTATGGTGAGGACGACGAGCAAGCAGATGAGCATCCCTGAGATGGTTTCTGACAGTTTCTGCAGAAATTCTTTGGTTGTGCAAACCCACAGTTTCATCAGCTGTCCGGGTGGCTGGTCTCAGACAATCCTGCAGGAGAAGAAGCCAGATGTGGAGGTCCTGGGCTGGTGTGGTTAAACGTGGTCTGCGAATGTGAGGCCATTTGTATGTACTGCCAAATTCTCCAAAACGAAGTTGGAGGTGGCTTATGGTAGAGAAATTAACATTCAATTATCTAGCAACAGCTCTGGTGGACATTTCTGCAGTCAGCATGGCAATTGCAAGCTCCCTCAAAATGTGAGACATCTTTGGCATTGTGTTGTGTGACAAAACTGCACATTTTAATGTGGCCTTTTATTGTCTGTAGCACAAGGTGCACCTGCATCACTCGGGAGGCCCGACTGAGGGACCTTAGAGATAATTTTATGTGTAGGGTACAGAGATAAGCTAGTCATTCAGAGTGAGTCCATGCAACTTATTATGTGACCTGTTAAGCACATTTTCACTCCTGAACTTATTTAGGCTTGTCATAACAAAGGGTACTTATTGACACAAGACATTTCAGCTTTTCATTTTAAATGAATTTGTAAACATTTCGAAAAACATAATTCCACTTTGACATTATAGGGTATTGTGTGCAGGCCAGTGACAAAACAATATCAATTTAATCCATTTTAAATTCAGGCTGTAACATAACAAAATGTGAAAATGTCAAGGGGTGTGTATTTTCTGAAGGAACTGTACGTTTAACATGACCGTCTATGAACGGGCTAGAGATACATTGAGGGAAAAAAGTATTTGATCCCCTGCTGATTTTGTACGTTTGCCCACTGACAAAGAAATGATCAGTCTATCATTTTAATGGTAGGTTTATTTGAACAGTGAGAGACAGAATAAGAACAAAAAAGATCCAGAAAAACACGTCAAAATTGTTATAAATTGATTTGCATTTTAATGAGGGAAATAAGTATTTGAACCCTCTGCAAAACATGACTTAGTACTTGGTGGCAAAACCCTTGTTGGCAATCACAGAGGTCAGACGTTTCTTGTAGTTGGCCACCAGGTTTGCACACATCTCAGGAGGGATTAAGGTTTCGAGGATGATGTTGGCAACTCAAACCTTCATCTCCCTCCACAGATTTTCTATGGGATTAAGGTCTGGAGACTGGCTAGGCCACTTCAGGACCTTAATGTGCTTCTTCTTGAGCCACTCCTTTGTTGCCTTAGCCGTGTGTTTTGGGTCATTGTCATGCTGGAATACCCATCCACGACCCATTTTCAATGACCTGGCTGAGGGAAGGAGGTTCTCACCCAAGATTTGATGGTACATGGCCCCGTCCATCATCTCTTTGATGCAGTGAATTTGTCCCGTCCCCTTAGCAGAAAAATACCCCCAAAGCATAATGTTTCCACCTCCATGTTTGACGGTGGGGATGGTGTTCTTTGGGTAATAGGCAGCATTCCTCCTCCTCCAAATACAGCAAGGTGAGTTGATGCCAAAGAGCTCCATTTTGGTCTCATCTGACCACAACACTTTCACCCAGTTGTCCTCTGAATCATTCAGATGTTCATTGGCAAACTTCAGCCGGGCATGTATATGTGCTTTCTTGGGCAAGGGGACCTTGCAGGCGCTGCAGAATTTCAGTCCTTCACGGCGTAGTGTGTTACCAATTGTTTTCTTGGTGACTACTATGTTCCCAGCTGCCTTGAAATCATTGACAAGATCCACCCGTGTAGTTCTGGGCTGATTCCTCAACGTTCTCATGATCCTTGCAACTCCACGAGGTGAGATCTTGTATGGATCCCCAGGCCGAGGGAGATTGACAGTTCTTTTGTGTTTCTTCCATTTGCGAATAATCGCACCAACTGTTGTCACCTTCTCACCAAGCTGCTTGGCGATGGTCTTGTAGCCCATTCCAGCCTTGTGTAGGTCTACAATCTTGTCTCTGACATCCTTGGAGAGCTCTTTGGTCTTGGCCATGGTCGAGAGTTTGGAATCTGATTGATTGATTGCTTCTGTGGACAGGTGTCTTTTATTCAGGTAACAAACTGAGATTAGGAGCACTCCCTTTAAGAGTGTGCTCCTAATCTCAGCTCGTTACCTGTATAAAAAACACCTGGGAGCCATAAATCTTTCTGATTGAGAAGGGGTCAAATACTTATTTCCCTCATTAAAATGCAAATCAATTTATAACATTTTTGACATGCGTTTTTCTGGATTTGGTTGTTATTCTGTCTCTCACTGTTCAAATAAACCTACTATTAAAATGATAGACTGATCATTTCTTTGTCAGTGGGAAAATGTACAAAAGCAGGGGATCAAATACTTTTTTCACTCACTGTAGGCCTACAGTATTTTTAGCATTATGAAAAAGGAATCCATTAAATGGATGGGGTGGAGTCAATGGCTACTGCTACAAATGTTCATGTCATGTCAAAACAAGGTTATTTTAAGCATCTAGTCCTATAGGGTAACATTACAAAATAATACTGAGAAGGCTATTCACCCCCTCCCCCCGAACAAAATGTTAAATATTATACATTACAGCCTTATTCTAAAATGCATTAAATAAAAGAATGTTCTCATCAATCTACACACAATACCACATAATGACAAAGCGAAAACATTATTATTATTTCTTTTAAATACCTTATTTACGTAAGTATTTAGAACCTTCGCTCAAATTGAGCTCAGGTGCATCCTGTTTCCATTGATCATCCTTGAGATGTTTCTACAACTTGATTGGAGACCACCTGTGGTAAATTCAATTGATTGGACATTATTTGGAAAGGCACACACCTCCCTCTGTTGACAAAGCATGTCAGAGCAAAAACCAAGCCATGAGGTCAAAGGAATTGTCTGTAGAGTTCTGAGACTGGATTGTTTGAGGCACAGATCTGGGGAGGGGTACCAAAAAATGTCTGCAGAATTGAAGGTACCCAAGAACACAGTGTCCTCAATCATTCTTAAATGGAAGAAGTTTGGAACCACCAAGACTATTCCAAACTGAGCCATCGGGGGTGAAGGGCCTTTGCCAGGGAGGTGACCAAGAACCCGATGGTCACTCTGACAGAGCTCCATAGTTCCTCTGTGAAGATGGGAGAATCTTCCAGAAGGACAACCATCTTTGCAGCACTCCACCAATCAGGCCTTTATGGTAGAGTGGCAAGACAGAAGCCACTCCTCTGTAAAAGGCACATGGCAGCCCGCTTGGTGTTTGCCAAAAGGCACCTAAAGACTCTCAGACCATGAGAAACAAGATTCTTTGATCTGATGAAACCAAGATTGAACTCTTTGGCCTGAATGCCAAGCGTCACGTTTGGAGGAAACCTGGCACCATCCCTATGGTGAAGCATGGTGGTGGCAGTATCATACTGCAGGGATGTTTTATGCGCCAGGGACTGGGAGACTAGTCAGGAATGAGGGAAAGATGAACGGAGCAAAGTACAGAGAGATACTGATGGAAACCTGCTCCAGAGCTCTGACAACCTCAGACTGGGGCAAAGGTTCATCATCCAACAGGACAACAACCCTAAGCACACAGCCAAGACAACGCAGGCGTGGCTTCGGGACAAGTCTCTGAATGTTCTTGAGTGGCTCAGCCAGAGCCCAGACTTGAACCCGATCGAACATCTCTGTAGTGACCTGAAAATAGCTGTGCAGCGAGGATCTGCAGAGAAGAATGAGAGAAACTCCCCAAATACAAGTATGCCAAGCTTGTAGCGCCATACCCAAGAAGACTTGAGGCTGTAATCACTGGTTTTTCAACAAAGTACTGAGTAAATCAATTTTGAATAAGGCTGTAAAGTAACAAAATGTGGAAAAAGTCAAGGGGCACTGTATGTGTGAACATTACAAAATATTACTGAGTAGGCTACCCCCCCCCCCCCAAGACTATGGAGTACTGGCTCAATGTGACATGTTTTCAATTATCAGAGAGTAGGGATTTCATTTTACTCATGGTACATGGTTAAACTACGCAATAAAAAACACTGTTCATGACACTGACCCTGGTCTGACCCTGGTTGTAAAGGTGAGACAACAACCTTTCCAAATGTACTGCTCTCCTGTTTTTTTATGTGTAATTGACTCGGATTTCAAGTTTAGTTTATCTCCCTCCTGTCCGGCCTACTCTATAGCTTTTTCAGTGTTAAATTGAGAATATTAATTGACACATATTGGCTTCGATACCTCATGAGATGGGGCATTTATTAACAAATTTGGCAGAGCATGAACGGTGTGGAGAGATTCAAAATGAACCTTCCTTTGATTTATCTCTTCGCTAAATCCTAATCCTTTCTATCAGTTGATTGAGAATGTGGTTGGATTTTCGCGCCTCAACACTCAGTGGTTTCAGGGAAAACGGCACGAGCGCTAAATCCTAGTTGGGTCACAGTGTAAAGCGATGTTCAATGTAATTGCTCTCCAAAGCTCTACTTTTCTTATTTTACCCCTTTTCTGCGATGCCGTATTTGTTGCTATAGAGTTTCCATCTGACTGCAGCGGATCTGTTATTGATGAACAAGGAATAGGGAGGATGGGAACACATACAGGGATGTGCAACCACACACAAGGTGAATGTGGCAATAGGCTTCATAGGTCCTAAATGTGATTCATGGGAACTTTGAGATGGGCATGTGCTTTCATGCTGGGTCAGACAGACAGTGAATGAGAGCTTCCATTAGAACACTAGGCTCTTTATACCCAGTGTAGGTCCAAATTCCAGCAGGCACTCTGGTTGGTGCTTGCACACAACCACACCTGACGCTTCTCTAAACTGACGAGGCCAACAAGTGATGCTGTTTCCCTTCAGTACAAGCAATTATGTATTTTACCAAAATGCACTGTATGTACTAAATTGTCTCCATTCCCCCTTAGTACAGCAGGAGTGTAATGAATAACTTCTATTAATCCTAATTATACCCATGCATATCTCAAAATACCCTACAAGCAATTTCTCAATGAATGAAAGTGGATTTGTCTGTTCAAGGGCATGTTACATAGGCCATACTTTAGGTAAATAAATGATGAATTAAATATGCTGATAAATAATGAACTATGTCTCTAGGGCAACAGATTGTAAGTTCTATATTTAATAGATTGATAGGCCTCACACCGACACATGCTGTACACCACATAATCACAGACATACAGTTAACACATTAACCAAGAGGGTGACCCTAAATGGAAACGTCAGGGGAAAATAATAGAGAAAGCTACCATCCAGCCACTATTCCTACCCATTAATACACACAAAATGGCATAAATGCTGTACACATTTTCCTGTAGCTATAGCCTTTCTTACGTCGTTGTGTCAATACGACTCTTCTTAATCAGCTATGATGAATTATTAAACAGACTTTTTATAGCAGATCATGACCCATATTCTCCAGTCTTGGTGTGAATAAACTACCAATAAATAGTCTCCTTGCCCCATATACTGTCGCTCCCTCCAATCACCAAGTGAGCAAGCCCAGTGTCTGATCCACAGATGCATTCAGTGGGTTGAATGAGAGGGAGACTGACAGATTACTCGAAGTTTGAGATGGTTTCATAATCTTAGGGAAGAAGTAGGCCTAAGACATGGGTTAGGCCCTGTCTGTGTTAGACAGCATAGCGAGTGACAAAGATTACGGGTGGTTGAACGGAGATAATGAGTGTTCACAGCCCCTGCTGTCTCCTGGCCTTGCTATTGAGTCAGCAATGGCTGCAGCACGCAAAGCATGAAATGTAGAAGATGCAGGACGTTGTCTTTTTGATGGAGATCATATGCAAACTTCTATGTTTTAGGATGAAACTCAGCGTATTTAAATGGTTACTTAGGTTAAACAATTTCAGAACGCATCCTGAATAATTCACATCCACTGCTGTGCCAAATGGCATTTTAGAATTTGTCTATTTATGGAAATAATAATATGCCATTTAGCAGATACTTTTATCTAAAGCGACTTACAGTCACGCATGCAAATATTTTACATACGGGTCCCGGGGATCCAACTCACAGTCCTGGCGTTGCAAAGCCACATGCTCTACCAACTGAGCTACAGAGGACCTGAAAATATTCAGGATATGCACAGACCACAGAAAGTCCACACAACATGTGGAATTGAAGCCCAAGAGGATCAGTCCAACCATTTCAGGTACAACCACAATCTAAGGGATGGGTGGGCCCATATAAACACAGAAAACGTTAACACTAGTAAAAACCATTGTATTCAATTCTATCAGTTTCATGATAATCAACTTTCTACCCATTGTGGTTGTTTTTTCCTTTTAGGAGACCCACAAGAACCTTGTGGTTGAGCCCATAGTTACACATTGGCCAACTATCTAGCCTCATTGCGATGTTCCTGACAGGTATGACAGTCTACACGGGCTTATGGGCCCATCTGCAGGTAGACTCTTAGTCACATGTAGGGTCAAAATAGAACGCACCATGGATAATGACAAGCATTACAAGACCAAGTCCCGGGTGGATTTGACGCGTATGGAGCTGTAACCTTGACCAATTCTCAGCACACAGTATAAACCCAAACCCTGTCAGCCAAATGATAGGAAAGTGAATTAGAGAAAAGGGGTCAAACACACAGGACATATGATGGATGGACAGGCGGGTGTGTTGCAGCAGACACACTGAGCTGAGGCTCTCAACTCAAAGCGGAAACAGACAACAGAGAAAAGTGCATAATACTGTACGTTGCGACACATTGACGTTTTCCTTTGAAATAATGATGTATTCACCAGATAAGCTGCAGGGAGAGGTAGGCGGAAAGGGCAATGGACTCACTCTCGCTCCCTTACAGTGACACACACACAGTACATTAACCGAAGTGTCTAGAACTGCATTGGAGTGGGTGGGGAGAAGGTTTAAAGAGTACAGAGTACAGATATAGGCAAAGAAATAGAAGCTTGTTTATGAGGTGTGGAGATGGGTCATTCCACCAATAAAGTGCCTTTTGGGTTCACGTAACAGGTTTACTTTAAAATGAGGGAAATTGGAAACATAAATCACGAGAAATAAATAATCATCTTCAGAAGTGACTGTCAAAGCAACAAAATAACCACGGCTTTACAATGAAGGCGAAAACATGGGGAAATGTATTGAATTGAACAGATATATAGAATTGTCCACGTGGTCTATATTAAAGGGAACTTCATTTAATACAACAGGCTTTTAAAATGCAATATTGGTGCACAATTGAAGGTATCAAAGGGACTCAAAGGGCACTATTGGTGGAACGATCCAGAAACAGATTACGTAGCCTAAATGTGTAGAAAGACTGTGATGAGATCTGAGTTTTTGATTTTATGGACAGACTAACATCTATAAGACCTCGAACAAGGTATTAAAGGCCCAAGGAAAACATCTATAGATTTGGTAGATTTTAGGGGAAATGACTGATCTTCGATAATCCCCCGTTCAACTCGATCAATATCCACCTCTCTCTATCACACACACACCGACACACTGTGGTGCAATGCTATGTATGAAAGAATTGGAATATTTATGTTAACAGCCACATTGAATGACAAAATGTGTGCACACATACCATTGAATCAATGACAAGAAAATGAAGAGCAATAGAGAGAGTTTGTGTGTAAGTGAGACACTGTACTCACCTAATTAACCCTTAATACGGAGTGATTCTAAATGTAATTGTGTTTGTAGATAGGAGAAATTGTAACAATCACAAATATATCACTAGAAGATAAAAGATGCTGAGTCCTTAATCCTTGATAGTAAAATCCCATTAAAATTCAACAGTAGAAAAAAGTATTAAAATCAGCTTTAGTCCATTCGGAGAAAAAAAACACCAAAAAGTCCTGAATTTCAATTAACAGTTAATTAGAGGCTTTCATTTGGAGTCCAATCCGAGACAGAGTAATTCCTCAGGAAAACAGCTACATCCAGAATGCATTTATCATTGTGAAGAATATTTATTTTAAAAAATCCCATTCCCCAATATCTTCATATAATGTAGAGGAGAATCATAACATTCTCCATCAAGAACAAAAGGAAATATAAAGAGGTGGAGAGAGAATGAATTGTGGTTTGCTCTACTTATCTATGTATATGTCTATTGCTGTGTTTAATACACTCTCTCTGTCCCTCTCTCTTTCCCACTCTCACTTTCCCTCTCTCACTCTCTTTCCCTCTCTCACCCTCTCTGTCCCTCTCACACCAAAAAGTCTACGTTTTTTGGTTAGTTCAGAATCAACCAGTTCCCTACAACCTTTTCACCACCCTGTCAACACTTTCCTTCTATTGCTAAACATTGTTCCAAAAATAATTACACTAAATTACCTGCCCCTTAACTAAAACATATCACAGTAGTCCCAGTAATAACTCACAAAAATGATTCAGAACTCTCAAATTATATCAGAAAAGCAAAATTACCCTCTAACGTATAGAACATTAGGATATGTGAATCATTTTCTGATGGCAAATGAAAAATGGAGCAACAAATAAAGAAATGATTGGATAATTAAAAGTGTGTAGGTGTAGGTGGAAAACAACGATGGGATAGAGATGAATGGCGCTTAAAATGAGAGCGACAGATGAGAAAAGCATGAAAAAAGATCCTCTGAAAGGTAAAGAATTGCAGCAAGGGTTTAAGTCCATTATCTTGGAGTGCTTGTGTGTCAGAGGGAGTGAGAGTGATAGGAGAGGGGGAGGGGGGTAGAGAGAGATGCATACACAGGTGACAGACCAGTAGAATGAGAAACAAGTGAGTATTAAGTGCAGATCTACAGATAATGTTTGACAGTCTTCATCAGACATCAGTTGTTTCATAAGAGGTGCAGGATGAGATGGGAACAATATAATATATTGGTTTATTTCTTTTTTGCTAGATATGGAGTTTGCCTTGGGACCTTGCATTAGTCTCCTCCTGTGTGTGAGTAAAATGATTCAATATAAGGAAACGGAGGCAGTTACACATTTAATGGGAGAAGAAGAGACTGTTGTGCAATACAGTGAGAGAAAATGTGCTCCTCTGAGAAGAGAGGAAGGCGTTGCAGGATGCATCACTGTGGTTTTGATGGAGGTCAAAAGCAAAAAGGTGATGTTCGGGATGGAGAGAAAGAGCATGGCATGTCATGAAAACAAGTACCAGCTGAATGATTTGATGAAAGAACCATTCCTCTACCAAGCCATACTGTGGATTAACGTGTGTGTGTGTGTTATGTGGATGTGTGTGTGTGTTATGTGGATGCGTAACACACACAAACAGATTGAGACAGACACTAAACACTAAGAGACCTACCTATAAATATAAATAAGATTCCCAAAATAGAGATGCAAAGGATTGTGGGAGAAGAAGAGGTACAAAATAGGAAAAGGTAAAAACATGAAAAAGGTCAACAGTGTCATCAACCAGCTTGTCTTTTCTGGTGAAAAAAATCTGGATAATTGAAACACTGGTGGATTCAAAAACTAGCCAAAGTTATGGGGTGGACAGTGAGTGGAGAAATGGGGGGGGGCGTGGGTGACGGAGGAAAGATTGGGAGTTATAGGAATGGTAAGGGAAGGGAGAATGGATAAGGAAATTAAAAAAGGAAAAAAAATTATCTTTCCTTCCTTTTCTCGTTCATAAATAGAAGAAATTGTAGACCAGGTAAATTGAGAAATAGATGAGGAGGCAGAGGACAGAGAGAGCAAGCAAATGAACAGATAAAGCACCTCCCAGCAAGGCGATGAGGAAGAAGAAGAACAAAGAACGAAAGAAAAAAACAAATATTCCAGTAGCCTCCGTTTTTTCTTGTCTCTATGTGGAAGGGGGGAATGGCAGTTGCCAGTTATTCCCCCTCCCAGCTCATCTTCTTTCTTCTTTCAACAAAACAAGCCTCCCCATCCAGATGAAAACATGTCCTTTTCCTCTAGCTCTGGTCTAGTACATACCACTCACACAGGTTAGACATGTTGCAGAGGCTCATCAACATTGCTTACTGAAAAGACATGGGGCTATAAGTATTGCCTGCCTTACTGAACTGAAAATGCTATCTGTCCCCTCTCCCACCCATCCCTAAGAAATCTGGGTGGGAGGGAGGAGGGTCCTCTAGCAGCATTAGTATGCATTGAGAGAGTGGAGGAGGAGGAGGGGGTGCCTTTCCAATAAATGTCTAGGAACTGGTGTTAGTGTGAATAAAACTGATAAGGGACTAGCTCCCCCTAGAGTCAAGTATCAATATACCAGTATAGTTTACAAACATTTTAATGAACATATACAATAGTATATTGTAGTCCTTTCTGTTGTCCGGTCCAATGCATTTATTTACATGTTTCTAACCAGCCATTAAGACTTTACATGTCCCTATCAGACAGAGCATAAAACCATCAACAGACGGTATGAATTGCATGGGGCCCAGGAATGTCTCAGACCCCTGAATGAGACATGAGTCCCCCTAAATGCAACAAAGTCAAACTTTGGGGTGGGGGGCAGGGTCTCTAAATAATACTAATTAAACAATTCTACTATTTCTTTAAAATGCAATTTGTACTGCTAGAGGTAAATCTTAAACTAAAAGCGTACTCCAAATTAAACGAACACCCCCGCCGGTCATGGTTTAAAATTATATATATATATATATCCACGTGGCTGCACTTGTCATCCCGGGACAGTTCCATCTCCCAGCCCCTTTTCAGTCGCCCCAACTTTTCTTTCTACAAACAAAACAAAAACGTCCTTTTGTCAAAGACGGATCAATAAATTCAGGCTACAAAAGTGTAGACCTAATGAAAATCACAGAATGTCATTACACTTTTTGGTGTTTCGTAACATGCGCAGGTAGCCTACTTTTTGAAGTTGTTTGTTTGACAATATGAAATCATTATGACTGGTTCTGTTCATGCCAAATTAAAAAGGTAAAAAAACTATATTAAATTACATCCATAAAAAAAATGTCCCAGGATGTAGCCACATACACAGGAGGCCCTAGATCATGTATAATTTAACTGTAGAACTTGTCCTTCCCAGTAGCAGGAATTGAGCAGGAGGAAAAGAGGTCACATAGGTTTTAGCTCATTTCTCATGAGATGCAAAACTACTGGGTATTACCATATAATAACATGGTCATGCTGCCCTTCATAGTATGTTCTTTCAGTTAGACTGACAATTGCAATGAAAAGTTTGAGTTTTCAAATACCTTCAGGAAACTAGGAGAAGAATACTTTCCATAATCGTTCAGAAACGGGACCAGGCCATTTCAGATTTGATTTTCAAATCCTCTCGTCCTGTGTCGAAGATACCATTTTGGTACAATGCTGCTCCCATGTGGTAGGCAGACACACGGCAGGCAGACAGTGGTCACATGGGGCCAACCGATTTCACCAAGATGGGCAACAACATTTCCCAGTAACATTCCAATGATAAGTCACTCTTGTAAACACCTGGGCTCAAATATGATGAGTGCACAATTCTGATAAAACAAATACCAAACACATTAATTTGAAAATAGAGCAATTCGTTTTGCCAGAAGCTTTACTGAACTTTTCACTTTGGTTTTCTTAGTAACCAGAAAAAAATCTACAAAATCAACATTTCTCCTCTTGTTTTAACTTGACACAAAACATTTTAACTTAATTCTTAGCGTGTGGTTAAATTGGAGCTTTCGGTGAAGGGGACGTTAAGACGTCAGTGCACTGAGGCTCACAGAATGGTCCAAAGCGGCCAAACACGTCCCTGGCACGGACTGCAAAGTAGTACTTGGAGCCAGAGACAAACTGTGTGAGTGTACAGGCCATGGGCAAAGCCAAGGCCTTCACCTCCCCGATCTTCTTCCAGAGTAGGGGGTGTGTGCTGGGGCCAGAGTGGTCCTGGTGGTAGGCGTATAGGTGGTAGCTGTCCACGGCAGCACAGCTCCTGTCTACCTCAGTCACAGACCAGGAGAGCACGATGCCGTCATTATGGCTCGGAACCCGGGTTATTTTGAGCAGAGGCTGCTGTGGAGGGCTGGTGCTGGCCGCTTCTAGGGGCAGACTGATAGTTTGAGGTGGGACAGGCAAGGGTGGAAGGGGAGAGGGCTGGGGGCAAGGTGTGGAAGATGAAGTAGTGGATGTTGCCGAGGCAACACTTTTAGATGGGGAGCCCTGAAAGATTAATTTGATAAATGTTACAACTTTCACTCAGCCTTTCACATCCATTTGCTATGTTTACTCTCTTTGGTTGATTATAGGCCAATATGTACATTTGATTCCAATTGGAAAACATTCTGGAACATGCAGTATTCCACGGCTGCATTCCAAACACTTAAAAGACAAAGACACACACTCTCCCCACAGCCCTCAAATTAAGTGGCCACTTCTGATGACATCATGACGTCTGACGAGTTGACACTTGCAGGGCAAGGGGCGACGGAAGAAGGAATTCATTTTAAATGGACCGCTCTTGCCTGGAAATGTGTCACTCGTTCATCTCACAGTTGTTTTCAGTCATCATGAAACCACTGGTAGCTGTTGTGTGTGCCTTATATGCGCTAGTCAATTATGTTTGCATTTCATATCTTGGCTAGAAGACAACGCCTCCGCAGGCATCGAATGTTAGCCATCCTACTATATCAGATACATCGAAAACTACAATGTATAAGTGTGATGTCAGGGAAAGTTGTGCGCAAGCCATTATTTCCAAAAGCTAACCAAACAAAAACATCATTACTTTTATTAAGTGTTTAAGCCGTCATGTGCATTAGTAGCACCATTTCTAACTTATTTACATTTGTTTTTACTTACACTTTTATGTTGACTTCTCCATATTAATGTTGGTTGTAAGTTTAGGCTCACTTTTCTTAGCGGATGTACAATCAACGCAAATAGAATTATGTGGCGTTTCAGGCCCCAGAGTGAACATAATTGTACACTCACAAACTCCATCAATAACAAGGGCTGAGGGGCTTACGTTGCCAACTTCCCTTGCTTGGCTAATCATTTGGACTGACGACAAAGACGGCCGCAGGTATTCCCCCAATTGCATAAGGCGAGGGTAAGTGGAGGAGGGTGTGTCTTTTATGAGTTTGAAACGCAGCGCATGTATTGAAAGACAGTTGCTCTGCTTTCAAATATTTGGTAGTCTCACCTGCACGGGGCGATGATAAACAGCATGCGGAGACCCAACACCTGACATCTGACCAAGAGATAACCTCACTGAAACAATAAATAAAGAGAAAAACAATCTGGGTATTCTGTCAACATAACCACAGACAGCGTTGGCACAAGACACCACCTACCGGCCTGTGTTCCGACTGAAGTGGAGGTTTGCTGTGTGGCTGTTGTTCGCTGACCCGCTGTTGAAGGCGAGGGTGAGGCCTTCAAAGCCATCGGAGCCTTCAGCACTCCAGTAACTGCACACAACACATGGGGACAACTTCAGGAGATGCTTCTATAATATCATAAAATACTGCTCACCAAAAGGAAGTGGGAGGGAAAGGCAATTTCAATCTTACCTAGAACATCATCATCCTCCTCCTCCTCCTCTGTCAGGTCTATGAATGCTTCTGATTTGGCAGGATGAGATGTCTGTGTGGAGTCTGAAGGAGGGTTTGTAGATTCACTACCTACATACATAGAGGGGTGTAGGAAAACAGCTTCTCAGTTAGAATGACACTGAGAATCCGGGCAAAACAAACTATTTACATTTACTCTTCCAAGATAAGAAGCCAAACTTCTGAGGTGTAAGCTAACCTGTTTTCGCAGGCACATGTGGTACAGGGGCAGCGAGTTGTACTGAGGCAGCTTGATGCACAGAGGCAGCTGGTCGCACAGAGGGTTGAGTGCCTGTGGTGGCTGGCATTGAGAATCTTGGTAAGGATGAAGTTGAAGTGGAGTTCGTCACAGACACAAGCCGAATGGACTCACAGACGGAGCCAGACACACCGGAGCTGGGCCTGCTGACCGTCCCAGTGGCTCCAGGGTGGGAGACATTGGGTGTGGCACAGAGTGTGGTTGTGGCCCTGCGTGTGGGTGTGGTTATGGTTGTGGCCCTGGGTGTGGTTGTGGCTGTGGCCCTGGGTGTGGTTGTGGCTGTGGCCCTGGGTGTGGTTGTGGCCCTGGGTGTGGTTGTGGTTGTGGCCCTGGGTGTGGTTGTGGTTATGGCCCTGGGTGTGGTTGTGGTTACGGTTGTGGCCCTGGGTGTGGTTACGGTTGTGGCCCTGGGTGGGGTTACGGTTGTGGCCCTGGGTGTGGGCCTGCATGTGGGTGTGGTTACAGTTGTGGCCCAGGGTGTGGTTGTGGCCCTGCATGTAGGTGTGGTTATGGTTGTGGCCCAGGGTGTGGTTGTGGCCCTGCATGTGGGTGTGGTTATGGGTGTGGTCATGTGGGACGTTGTGGCAGCTGGTATGTCAGTGGGTGTAGTCGTGGTTGTGGGTATGGCAGCGAAATGAGATAAGAGGGCAGAAGCAGAGGGGGGCTTGGGAGCAGCAGGGGTGTAGGGAGTAGTCCTCTGCAGGAGGAAGGCAGTGGTGGGTGTCACGGTGGAACTCGTCATGGCGGGAAGTGCGCACACTGGGATTAGCTGAGAGTTGGTTGGGTTGGTAAGGATGGCTGTCCCTCCACCAGGCAGCTGTATGAGGAATGACTGGAGAGGGAAGGCGGACGGGCCTGGTTTTGGGGTAACACAGGTGCTCAGCATCAAGGTTTGGGATGTGGGTTGAGATCCGGCTGAGGCTGTGGAAGAGGGGGAAGGTCGCAAGGAGGCTTGTGGAGGAGAAAGAAATTGAGATTTTTAAAAAGAAGAGACCGTATACAATAATAATATCAGTTGGTTAAAGAAAACACACAGATTAAGATAAAGAGAAACCTGCCAACAGACTAACTCCCTCCTACTCACCTGTGGGTACAGGAGTAGGGGTTTGACTGCCCTGATCATTACGTAGAGGAGTAGGGGTTTGACTGCCCTGATCATTACGTAGAGGAGTAGGGGTTTGACTGCCCTGATCATTACGTACAGGAGTAGGGGTTTGATCATTACACTTTGGATCCGGTGTGTTGTTCCCCATTGTTCTGTTTACAAGGAGGAGAGGAAATGATTACAGGCAGAGGATTCAGGAAGCTGATCAAAAGGCTGCTCAGTGGAGAATGATGGTTGAACACAAACATAAGTGGATGCTGAGAGATACAGTATGACATCACTGTAAATCCAATAATTTATTTTATCCCAAATAACTCAATGACAAATTGAATATTCGTTGTCAATGCACCTATTTCTTTGGGTTACCCTCTGGTGAAATGTTTTTTCCCTCTGATTAATTGGAAACACGCTGCTACACTTCAAACCAATGACTTACCTCAGGCCGAGAATTGCTGATTCTGCTGGGGTGGTTGCTGTGGCATGAGTAGAGGTAGGTGGCAACAGTACCTGATGAATATAGGGAAAATCACTTTGTATATAGTTCCAATGGTACCAGCAATCTTCCAAAAAAGCAAGTTCCCTCTGAAATCACAGTCATCGTTAAAAGACCAATTGCCTCCATTTTCACTCACCCCTGGAGGTTTCTGGGCATTCTCCATGGCCTGGATGGCAGTTCCAACTTTCTTAGAAAGTCGGCCAATCTTTGCCTGAAAGGGCACACGGGGAGCATGGATTTGCTTGTCTAATGGGCAATACATTCCAATGTCTTTATCCTAGATTACCCTGTTTGTGTTTTATTTCTCATCTTCTGACAACTGACCTGCAGGCTCTTGAGTGCACTCGGGTGTTTTTCTATTTTGTCCAGTCTGTCTCTGAGCCCCTGAAGACTCTTGTCAAATAGTGTGAGCTGCAGAACACACAACTGCTCCTCAACAAGCTGCTGCACCACCTACAGAGGATAGGGGTTTTAATGGACAAGTGAGGAAAAAAGATGGAAGGCGATTTGATTTGTTTAACCTTAAAACCGGTCCAGAGATTTTTTAAATAAATAACACCCAAAACACAAGAAGCTAGCACCAATAAAAAAATATTTAAAAAATATGCCATGCAACTCAGGATACATGACTACAACTTGGGAAATGAGAAGTTTTATTAAATGTTTTAATTTAAATAAACCACATCTCAATTGAGGACCAACCTTCTTTAGCTTGTGTTGCCTTTCTGCGCTCCCACTGATCTTCAGCTCCACATGAGCCTCCAGCTCTTCACAGTCTACTCTGGGCCTCTTGTTATGCCTCTCCACCACTTCCAAGTCTCTTTCTCCCTGTTTTTCACCACCATCCTCTGAGTCTCCAGACAAGGATCGTTTCTTCTGTAGAGCAGCACCCTCCTCTTCTTGTTTAGAGAGAACACAACACATTATAATATCATCCAACTATCAAAACACCGCTATAATCTAAGCTAACTTCTTGAAAAATGTATTATTTCCGCTATCCAACAGGCCAGTTGAAGTCAGAAATATGACAAATTCATGCAACCTAGCTAACATCTGGGGCAGCAGGTAGCCTAGTGGTTAGAGCATTGGTCTAGTAACCTAAAGGTGGCAAGATCAAATCTCAGAGCTGACAAGGTCAAAAAATCTGTTGTTCTGCAAGGCAGTTATCCCACTGTTCCTAGGCCATCATTGAAAATAAGAATTTGTTCTTAACTGACTTGCCTAGTTAAATAAAGGTTTAAAAAATTAAATAAACATACAATCTAAACTTGACATAACGACTTTGGTGCTTTAGTTGGGATTGGAAAAGATTACCTTCATCAATCTGAAGGGGCGTTGGTGATGAAGCACCACTTACAATTTGTTCTGGCTTCTTCATGTTAACCTCAACTTTTTCTACCCCTCCTTCACGTTCCCTCTGTTCCTCATCACTCTCATCCTGGACATCATCATCTTCACTAAGCACCAGGAACCCTGGCCTGACCTCCTGGTCTGACTCTGCCGTGTATGACGGGGAGAGCGAAGGGGAAGAGACAGACTCTACAGCCGTGTTGGAGGACAGGGAGGCGGCAGGGTTCAATATGGGCACTGTGTCCTGAGTGGTACCTGGTACCAGGCCCATTTCCATACCATCAACCTGTCTCTCTCTTACTGCTTCTGTTTTCTCTGAACTCACAGGAGAGGAAACAATAACATCTCCTTTGGAATTTCTATCCCCCTTCATTTTGTCTTCTACCTCGAGGCTGGGTAATGTAGACTCCTTGTCCCCCTCTCCTTCTTCCTGAACATCTTTTACATCAGAGTGTATGTTCTGTGATGAAGAAACCAGTAATTCAGAGGCTGTTGGTTCCTCAGAGATCTCAGTAGTTAGGGACGTGGCTGTCAGGGAGGAAGTGGCATGAGTGATGGTATGTGTAGATCCATGCATTTCTTCATCTACTTCCATAGACACAGCTTCACAGTGCTTCCCATTTACCATTGATGGCTGAGGTGGGGATGGGAAAGAACATGGAGAGGAAAGAGTGGTGTGAAGGGATTCCAGTTGCCGTCGATCGCTGACTTTCATAGTCTTTTTTGCTCTGAAGATTTTCCTCAGGGGTTCCTCTGCGACAGCAACATCCATGCTTGACCTGAATGGTGGTAGAGATGAGAGAGCAAAAAAAGGTCAATCATGTACAATCCTGTTTTTGTTTTACTCTACTGAATTGCATTTCAATGCTTTTGATTCATGCAAATGAAAAACTGAAACATTTTCATTCATCTCTTCATTAATGAAGTATATTAAATTCAAATAGAAGTGGGAGCACTGACTTTCCCATACACACTATTGTTGAAGTCCAAGATGGGACACACCCACAATCATGCAGCTCCTCCTCCTTTTTACACCCTGTCAACTCTGATTGGTAGAGTGCAAAGCCTGCCAGGCAACTCAAGCAGGCGATTCAGTGATGGGTTTCGAATCTGGCCCCGGTGGGAGGTGTTTGCATCGGGTGAAAAGCGATTGCATTTGTTTTGGAACCGGACTGTCTCCTGGGCGTGAGTCAGGTGCCCTGCTCTGGCCGACGGTGGCTCAAAACAAAAAAAGTGGGTTAAGCAGGTGGAGTAACGAGTAGGATTCTGTTTTCACATACAATTTTTTTTAACCGCTTGATCCGCCTTCCCAATGTAAGCTAGTTTGAAAATTCAGACATATTTTATGCAAAAGAGATGTTTCTGAACGAATCACCATGCTGCTGTTGACAGCAGGAGCTTACAGCCCAGATTACTGTTCCATTTGAGAAGGGTGCTCCCCTATACAATTTTATTCAACATTCTGGCTTGTAGAGGTCGTGAGAGGGAACTTTCCTGATCCAAACACTAATTTATACCCAATGTAGAATTCCATTAAATAAAACATCAGGTTTCCAGGCTATAGTCAACTAAACGGTAAGTTCTGCATATACTTACCACTGCCTCTCATCAAAATAGGAATGAAAACAAATCAAACAATCAAGGTGCCTTGCATAGTGCCATGCCATCTTAGCCATGCCATCTTGACAAATTTAGGACAGCTCTTAAAGCCAGTAAGATTCTTTTTTTTTTAAGCAATAAGATAAACCCCATTCAGTTGGAAGAATCTGTAATGACATTAGTACAAGTTTGCAAATCATCATTGAAAAAGTAATGTTGCCCTCAAGGAATGTTATTCCTTAAAACTGCCCCATCATATAAATCCAGTACTACCTGCAGCTGAAAATGTAATGTGATGCATTTGCTCCATGTAAAGACTTTCTGTTTAGGAGGGTGGAGACTTTACTTGTCTCTGATATTTTTGGGGGATTTTGGGATTCAGAGATTAGCTCCATGTTACCTCCCCCTCTCCTCCCCCTCCCCTCCCCCCCTCCCCTCCCCCCTCCTCCCCTCTCCTCCCCCTCCCCTCTCCCCCTCCCCTCTCCTCCCCTCCCCTCTCCCCCTCCCCTCTGACAGCATAGACCTGAATTGACTTGTCAAACCCAAGGGTATGGGGTAATCCTCCTATGATAACATTCATGGGGGATTCCCTTTGCAGTTGGAAGAAATTCTATTTAGCCCAGTTAGATTACCCTGTGAAAGGAGGCAATTAAATGCACCTGTGGACACTCAGACTAAGTATCAAACGGCTAGACGAAGTACGACTTGATTTTAGTTTCCCAGTGAAAAAGTCCAGTAGATACTATCAGTCTGCACACCTGAATTTAATTTCATACTAATTGATTATTGTTGATTTGTCACACCAGGTGTTGGCTAAGTGAAGGAAGGTGTGGCCAACCTAGTCCTACAGTGTATGTCACAAAGCAGAATCAATAAATTAGCCAGGTAACTAACAAACTCTCAGATATAGCGGTTTGTTTCCTGGTTTATCAAAAGAGCTAAAGTAAATTATGTATTATTGAGAATATTGAGTCAGTACTGTTTACATTTGAAGTCAATCTTTCTCAGTTAGCTGGCTACGTTATTGATCCTGACATTATTTAGAGGGCCATGGAGTGCACAGGCTTTTGTTCCAGCCCAGAAATCACACAACACACTCCTGTGCCTCAAACAACTTGAAGTTGGCCATTGTGATATTTGAATTATGAAGTGGTATATTTCACACAATGGTTTGCGTGACAAAATATGATCTCTAATGGAACATGTATAAGAAGACTGGCCGTAGGAACATTGCCCTTGAAATCAAGACGTTCAGGATCTGATGGCTTGGACACATATTGATGGACAGTGGTGGCTGTGCTGGAGTAGATGGGTCTCATGGGACAGGGCTCGGACTGTGGCAAAAGACACTCCACCGGTAGAAGATGAAGAGGACTAAGTTAAGTAAGTATATTTCAGTCAAAATGCTGCGTTAACGGACCAACAATTGCTACATCAGTAAGGTATGCAGATGCCTTCAATGGCCTCACCAATACATCACCACTTACATAAAATGACCCATTCAGTGAAGTTTACAGACGAAGATTAAAGTATATCTTAATGCAGTAACTCAATGTTAAACACGAGGTCACTCACCCTTTTACATCCAGTTTCAAAACAGGATCCTGTAGTGACCAGAACTTGCTAAGTGCTAAATTGAATCAACAAATGCTAACTTGCACAGTAATTTAACAACCTAACTTGACCTGACTGCTTATCCTTATCCTTTCTGTTGTCACTGACTGGGAGTGAATCACAATCACTCAAAACCAGCACATTCTTAGTATGTTCTAAACTTCCTAGCCCACATTCATATGTTCTAAACTCCACAGCTAGCCTATTCAGTCCGTCAATTCGTTCCCTCTCAAACAAAGCAGGAAGTGTTGAGGGAAATCCAGACAGAGGAAGGCGGGGCTACCATTTTTGGAGAAACTGGGACCAGTGTATGTTCAATATTCAAGTTTACAACTAGAAGTATCATTAAGATTCACATGTCTTATTTTAGTACTAAACCCAACCCAGGTTTGTTTGAGTGTTGGTGTATGAATTAACAGAATTCCACAACAGAAAAGGGAAACGGGTGTTTCAAGGCACTTTCAATTACACCATTCTTCATGAAAAGGAGTCATCTACTTTTTTTTAGCCACTCTCCTACTCTTTACTCATCATACAAAACAGTCCCATCTCAATCCATCCTGCCTTGTGCTTCAGGCATTCTCTTTCCTCCTTAGCTCAAAACATTATTATCCTGAATATTGTCCCCAGAATACTCATTACTAACTTGTGAGGAACTATACCCAGAGGTAAATAAACTAACACGATTCAATACCATCTCATATTGCTTCTGTGTGTTTACTACTACTTTTTCTTACTGTTTGATTAGTATTACAATATTTGTATGCATTCTATAGTGTATACTTTTCAATCGATAGTTTAACACATAAGCGTACAATACATCAACAGCCTAGGTTCTGCAACCTCATTATGCATGTCAAGCTTTTCAGTCAGCCATTTTGGCAGCTGTCATATATATATATATATATATATATATATACACACACACAAGTGTTCTAGTTAGGTATCCTGTCATTATGAATGAACGACTATAGGCTAAAACAAATATCTTACACAGCAACAATCTCCACAACATTGGCTCAATTGAAATTACTTATCTTGGCCATCAAGTGAGAATCACTTGTTTTTATTTGTCATACATTTTCTGCTCGTTGCCCATTCGAACATGGGCAACACAAGTAATCAAGCTATGAATGAGAGAGAGAGCAATTGAGATCCCAATGAAGTAGGCTATTGGCCAGAAAGGTGGGTAGGGCCGGCTGGATGGCTGGTCAGAAATTGAGCTCATGTGTGTCCTGTTTCCATTGATCATCCTTGAGATGTTTCTACAACTTGATTGGAGTCCACCTGTGGTAAATTCAATTGATTGGACATGATTTTAAAAGGCATCAACCTGTCTATATAAGGTGCCACTGTTGACAGTGCATATCGGAGCAAAAACCAAGCCATGAGGTCAAAGGAATTGTACGTAGAGCTCCAAGACAGGATTGTGTCAAGGCACAGATCTGGGGAAGGGTACCAAAGAACACAGTGGCCTCCATTCTTAAATGGAAGAAGTTTTGAGCCACCAAGACTATTCCTAGAGATGGCCGCCAGGCCAAACTGAGCAATCGGGGGAGAAGGGCCTTGGTCAGGGAGGTGACCAAGAACCCGATGGTCACTCTGACAGAGCTCCAGAGTTCTTCTGTGGAGATGATTGTCCTTCTGGAAGGTTCTCCCATTTCTGCAGCATTCCAACAATCAGGCCTTTATGGTAGAGTAGCCAGACGGAAGCAACTCCTCAGTAAAATGCCAATGACAGCCCGCATGGAGTTTGTCAAAAAGGTGCCTAAAGGACCATGAGAAATGAGTCTCTGGTCTGATGAAACCAAGATTGAACTCTCTGGCCTGAATTTCAAGCGTCAGATCTGAAGGAAACCTGGCACCATTCCTACAGTGAAGCATTGTGGTGGCAACATCATGCTGTGAGTAGATTTTTCAGTAGCAGGTACTGGAAGACTAGTCAAGATCGAGGGAAAGATGAACGGAGCAAAGCACAGAGAGATCCTTGATGAAAACCTGCTCCAGAGCACTCAGGACTTCAGACTCGGGCGAAGGTTCGCCTTCCAACAGGACAACGACCCTAATCACACAGCCAAGACGACGCAGGGGTGGCTTCAGGACATTTCTCTAAACATCTCTGGAGAGACCTGAAAATAGCCGTGCAGCAACACTCCCCATCCAATCTGACATACCTGAAGAGGATCTGCAGAGAAGAATGGGAGAAATTCCCCAAATACAGATGTGCCAAGCTTGTAGCGTCATACCTAAGACTCGAGGCTGTAATCGCTGCCAAAAGTGCGTCAGCAAAGTACTGAGTAAAGGGTCTGAATACTTATGTAAATGTGATATTTCAGTTTTTATTTGTCATTATGGGGCATTGTGTGTAGATTGATGGGGGGGAATTAATACATTTTAGAATAAGGCTGTAATGTAACTGTCACAACTTCCGCCGAAGTTTGTCCCTCTCCTTGTTCGGGCGGCGTTTGGCGGTAGACGTCGCCGGCCTTCTAGCCATCGCCGATCCACTTTTCATTTTCCATTTGTTTTGTCTTTATTTTACGCACCTGGTTTCAATCCCCCAATTACTTGTTCATTATTTAACCCTCTGGTCCCCCATGGTTTTTTGTGAGTGATTGTTTGTATGTAGGAAGGTCTATTAATGTGGGCTCTGTTTTTGTATTGCATTTATATATGTTGAGTAAAATACGTTTATTTACTCATATCTGCTGTCCTGCGCCTGACTACGATACACCAGCTACACACAGACTTCCTTACAGAATCACTCACCCGAAGAATGGAGTCAGCAGGAGCAGACACCCTCCCGGTTGCAGTGGAGGAGCGCGTTCAGCAGCACGCGACCATGTTGCAATGTCTGGGCACCGCCATGGATCGAGTGCTGCAGACGATGGGTCATTTGGAGAGAGAAGGAGGTTTACCAGCGCCTCCACCAGCCCCGCTACAGCAGGTCCCACTGTCCACCTCTCTTTCACCCGGTCCCAGCGGGATTCGACTCGTGCTCCCGAGGGAGTTTGATGGGACAGCTGCCGGATGCCAGGGGTTTCTACTACAGCTGGAGCTCTACCTGGCGACCGTCCACCTGGCTCCTTCGGGGTGTGAGAGCGTGTCTACCCTCGTCTCCTGCCATTCAGGCAAAGCCCTGGAGTGGGCCAACTCCATATAGTGTGAAGGAGATGTGGTGTTGGGCCATAATGCAGAGTTCACCCACTGCTTTCGGGCAGTGTTCGAGGGTGGTCGAGCGGTGAACGTCTGTTCCAACTGAGGCAGGGGACGAGGAGCGCACAAGATTTCGCCTTGGAGTTCCCGACCCTGGCCGCCAGCGCGGGATGGAAATATAGGGCCCTGATCGATCACTACTGGTGCAGTCTGAGGGAGGATGTTCGTCGGGAGTTGGCCTGCCAAGACACCACCCTCACATTGGACCAGCTGGTGGACCTGTCCATCCGGCTGGACAACCTGCCGACTGCCCGCGGCCGTCCGGATCGTGGCCTGTCAGTTCCATCCCCCAGCACCTCCGCTCCAACGCCCATGGAGCTGGGAGGTGCTGCACTTAGGGCGATCGGAGGCGGGGCCATTCCCCGCACCATCTGTGGCCGCAGAGGGCACACTGCTGGTCGGTGCTGGTGGGGTTCCTCAGGGAGTCGAGGCAGCAGTGTCACCCCAGGTGAGTCGGCACCAGGCTCACCCAGAGCCCCCTGTTGCTCACATGTATCTGTTTATTTCATTCCCTGATTTTCCCCCGCATTCCCAGCATAAGGCGCTAGTAGATTCAGACACAGCTGGGAATTTTATTGACAGCTCATTTGCCAATAGTTTAGGGATCCCCTTGTTCCTGTTGATATGCCCTTCCCTGTGCATGCACTAGATAGTCGACCGTTAGGGTCGGGCCTGATTAGGGAGGCCACCGCTCCACTAGACATGGTTACGCAGGAGGGTCACAAGGAGAGAATCAGTCTCTTCCTTATTGATTCTCCTGCGTTTCCCGTGGTGCTGGGCCTACCCTGGTTGGCCTGTCATGACCCCATTATTTTGTGGCAAGAGATCTCTCAAGGGGTGGTCACGAGAGTGCTCAGGGAGGTGTGTGGTGGTTTCCATCGGTGCGACTACGATGGAAAGTCCAGACCAGGTCTCCACCGTGCGCATCCCCTCAGAATATGCCGATTTGGCTCTCGCCTTTGTTAAGAAGAGGGTGACTAAATTACCACCTCATCGACGGGGGGATTGTGCGATAATTCTCCTGGTAGACTCAGCACATCCCAGGAGTCATGTGTATCCTCTGTCACAGGAGGAGACGGTGACTATGGAAACATATGTCTCCGACTCCCTGGGACAGGGATACATTCGGCCCTCCACTTCACCTGCCTCGTTTCTTTTTTGTGAAGAAGAAGGATGGGGGTCTGTGCCCGTGTGTTGACTATCGGTATCAATCAGATCACAGTGAGGTACAGCTACCCGCTGCCTCTCATAGCCAGTGCGATTGAGTCAATGCACGTGGCACACTTCTTCACAAAATTGGATCTCAGGAGCGCTTACAACCTGGTGCGTATCCGGGAGGGGGACAAGTGGAAGATTGCATTTAGTACCACCTCAGGGCACTATGAGTACCTTGTCATGCCGTACGAGTTGATGAATGCTCCATCAGCCTTCCAGGCCTTGTTGATGAGATTTTCCGGGACCTGCACGTGCAGGGTGTAGTGGTGTATATCCACGCCATTCTGATATACTCAGCTACACGCGCCAAGTATCCTGGTGTGCAGGGTGCTTGGTCGACTGTTGGAGCATGACCTGTATGTCAAGGCTGAGAAATGCTTGTTCTCCCAACAGTCCGTCTTCTTCCTAGGGTACCGCATTTCCACGTCAGGGGTGGAGATGGAGAGTGACCGCATTTCAGCCGTACGTAATTGGCCGACTCCCACCACGGTAAAGGAAGTGCAGCGATTTCTAGGGTTTGCCAACTACTACCGGAGATTTATCCAGGGTTTTGGTCAGGTAGCAGCTCCCATTACCTCACTGCCGAAGGGGGCACCGGTGCAGCTGCAGTGGTTGGCTGAGGTGGACAGGGCTTTTGGTCACCTGAAGGCTTTGTTTACCTCTGCCCCCGCGCTGGCTCAACCCGGATCCCTCTTTGGCGTTCATAATGGAGGTGGACGCGTCCGAGGCTGGGATAGGAGCCGTGCTCTCTCAGTGCTCGGGCACGCCACCAAGCTCCGCCCCTGTGCTTTCTTTTTGAAGAAGCTCAGCCTGGCGGAGCGAAACTATGATGTGGGGGACCGGGAGCTGTTGGCTGTTGTCAAGGCTCTGAAGGCGTGGAGACATTAGCCCCCTCAAGCCAAACACCCTTTTCTCATCTGGACTGACCACCGCAATCTGGAGTACATCCGAGTGGCGAGGAGACTGAACCCTCGCCAGGAAAGGTGGGCCATGTTCTTTACCCGTTTTGTTTTCTATCTGTCCTACAGACCAGGTTCCCAAAACGCTAAGGCAGACTCACTGTCCCGGATGTGTGACACAGAGGAGCGGTCCGTGGATCACACTCTCATATTTCCTGCCTCTTGCCTGGTGGCACCGATGGTGTGGGAGCTGGATGCGGACATCGAGCAGGCGTTACGCACAGAGCCCATGGAACGTCTGGGGGTCTCGGTTAGCCTCACCTCAGGTTTTCACCCCGAGAGGAACAGGCAGGTGGAGAGAGTAAACCAGGATGTGGATAGGTGTCTGAGGTCGTATTGCTAGGACTGGCTGGGGGAGTGGGCGACGTTCATACCCTGGGCAGAGATGGCCCAAAACTCACTCCGCCACTCCTCCACTAACCTCTCTCCCTTCCAGTGTGTGCTGTGGTATCAGCCGGTTCTGGCACCTTGGCATCCGAGCCAGATCGAAGCTCCTGCGGTGGACGAATGGTTTAAGCGCTCAGAGGAAACCTGGGACACTGCCCATGTGCACCTGCAATGGGCCGTGAGGCGGCAGAAGGCGAGTGCCGACCATCACCGCAGTGAGGACTGGTGTTCTTACCGTATTAATC
The DNA here is from genome assembly GCF_023373465.1 of Oncorhynchus keta. Classification (NCBI taxonomy): domain Eukaryota; kingdom Metazoa; phylum Chordata; class Actinopteri; order Salmoniformes; family Salmonidae; genus Oncorhynchus; species Oncorhynchus keta. The sequence continues at coordinate 17,562,031 of NC_068425.1, read as the reverse complement.
CCTTGTTCAATGTGTCTCTCCTCAGGCCAGTGGTGGCTGGTCCACTCCAGGAATCTGAGGTGCGGGAGGTTCCTCCACCCCCTCTGGACATTGAGGGGGCTCCGGCCTATGCTGTTCGAGCCATCCTGGACTCGAGGTGTTGGGCAAGGGGCCTTCAGTCCCTCGTGGAGTGGGAGGGGTACGGTCTGGAGGAGAGATGCTGGAGACCTGGATCGCCCTACGCCTCGTCCTCCGGGTCGTCCCTGAGGTCGGTGTCTGTGCGCTGCTGGAGCCGCTCGTCAAGGGGGGGTGGGGTTACTGTCACTACTTCTACCGAAGTCGGTCCCTCTCCTTGTTCGTTCGGCGGTCGACGTCGCCGGCCTTCTAGCCATCGCCGATCCACTTTTCATTTTCCATTTGTTTTGTCTTTATTTTACACACCAATTTTCAATCCCCCAATTACTTGTTCATTATTTAACCCTCTGGTCCCCCATGGCTTTTTGTGAGTGATTATTTGTATGTAGGAAGGTCTGTTAATGTGGGCTCTGTCTTTGTATTGCATTTATATATGTTGAGTAAAATACGTTTATTTACTCATATCTGCTGTCTTGTGTCTGACTCCTATACACCAGCTACACAGACTTCCTTACAGTAACAAAATGTTGAAAAAGTCCAGGGGTCTTAATACTTTCCGAATGCGCTATATATTCTCGGGATGGAACATTTGTAAAATACTGGGAAAACATTCAACCCTTAGGAATAGGCTGACCAAAATAAATGTAAAAATCTATGTTATTCAATTATTGTACCCACACTGCTCACAAGTGTCTGCGTTGCCAAGGGCTAAAATAGAACTCCTTTCTATTTTTGACACAGATCGTACTGCAAGTCCTGCCTCTCCCATCTCCTCATTGGTTTATAGAAGCAGGTACCCACGTGGGTGATTGAAAGACGAACTGCGTTGCCGATTGGCATCTAAACTTTCATAGTATTACTACACCAATCACCATATAAGTTTGAAGATGAAAAAGCCTGGAAGGAGGAAAGATGACTAGAAATGATGTGTGGATTCATTGTCGGAGTAGAGGATCTTGTGCATTTCAGGTAAAATAAGAAATCAATGTTTATATCCCAGGACAAGTTAGCTAGCAACAGCAAGCTAGCTAAATAGGACGAATTAGCTAGCAAGTGCAAGCTAACTAGCTAAATTGCCATAAATGTTTAATGCTTTTTGACCTGTTCCCAAATTAATGTAATTGGTTCAGAGTTTTTATATTTTAACCTGCGTGTCGTGATCGTGTTTGGTGTAGGGGGACAAAATTAATTCATGCATGATGGCGCACTCTCAACTCTGGTCCTCCTCATCTTCATGCTCTCCTTCTCAAACTGAACAAGACATCCGTATGCCTAGTCCACGTGCACAGATATTGAATTTTTTTAAACAAATTGACTGCCCACCTGAAGTGCCACCATACACAGCACAGTCATTGATTGACTAGGCAGTCGAAAGGGTTTACATCAGCAAGAGCAGGGCAGGCCGGGGGCTCTTGATTGGGAATGCCTATCCATTGTAGTGTGTAATGCAGTGTAGCCTAGTTTTACATCCACCATCCCAGCAGCGCAAAAACTTAGAAGTACATTTTGTTAGAAATATAGCGGGCTTCACCGAGCACGATCTTTGTATAGCCTAGGCCTGTAGCCTATAAGCTATGGATAGGTTTTTTTGAGACCACACGAGGCACACTTGATGTTGCTGCCCAGCAAAGATTAGGGGCATCATCAGGCACATTTTATATTTAACCCTTATTTAACTAGGCAAGTCAGTTAAGAACAATTTTTTATTTACAATGGAGGCCTACCACGGCTAAACCCGAACAAAGCTGGGCCATGTGTGTGCCGCCCTATGGGACTCCCAACCACGGCCAGATGTGATACAGCCTGGATTCGAACCAGGGACTATAGTGATGCCTCTTGCACTGAGATGCAGTGCCTTAGATCGCTGCACCACTCGGGAGCCCATGAGATACTATAATAAGAAACTAAATATAGAACCCTGAGCAATATGACATTTAAATTATTACAAATTAATGACCCTCCCCTGGACTAAATGTAAAATACTAAACCCTCCCGCTGACTGATATTGAAAAAGCATGACCCTCCATTTTCCTCTGGGTAAATATTGCGTACATTTCGATCTCTCCCTTAGCTAAAATTGTCCCCAACACAACTCGAACATACTGTATGTAGCTACAACCAGGCCTGCCTTTAGAACAGTCTTCACACAGAGTTTCTGAACCCGGAGGCGAAACATAGTGAGACTTTTGGGAACGCTTGCGAAACAGACCAGGCAAGGGTTTGAAGTCAATGAGAGAAGTGAAAAATTCATCCTTAGTTGTTAATTTTCTGAATCTAAAGGCACAACCTAGATTTGAGGCAATTCTGAACATGTTATTACTCCATTCTTGTGAAAGTGACAAACTGACACGTTTTCATTTTAGTCAAAAACAACTTTTTTGTATGAACATAAAATTCAACAACTGACACATTAACTGAACAAGTTCCATAGACATGTGACTAACAGAAATTGAATAATGTGTCCCTGAACAAAGGGGGGGTCAAAATCAAAAGTAACAGTCAGTATCTGGTATGGTCACCAGCTGCATTAAGTACTGTAGTGCATTCCCTCCTCATGGACTGCACCAGATTTGCCAGTTCTTGCTGTGAGATGTTACGTCACTCTTCCACCAAGGCACTTGCAAGTTCCCGGACATTTCTGGGGGGAAGGGCCCTAGCCCTCACTCTCCGATCCAACAGGTCCTAAACGTGCTCAATGGGATTGAGATCCGGGCTCTTCGCTGGCCATGGCAGAGCACTGACATTCCTGTCTTGCAGGAAATCACACACAGAACGAGCAGTATGGCTGGTGGCATTGTCATGCTGGAGGGTCATGTCAGAATGAGCCTGCAGGAAGGGTACCACATGAGGGAGGAGGATGTCTTCCCTGTAACGCACAGCGTTGAGATTGCCTGCAATGACAACGAGCTCAGTCCGATGATGCTGTGACACACCGCCCCAGATCATGACAGACCCTCTATACCTCCAAATCGATCCCGCTCCAGAGTACAGGCCTCGGTGAAGCGCTCATTTCTTCGACGATAAACATGAATTTGACCATCACCCCTGGTGAGACAAAACCGTGACTCGTGAGTGAAGAGTGCTTTTTGCCAGTGCTGTCTGATCCAGCGACGGTGGGTTTGTGCGATGGTGATGTCTGGCAAGGACCTGTCTTACAACAGGCCTACAAGCCCTCAGTCCAGCCTCTCTCAGCCTATTGCGGACAGTCTGAGCACTGATGGAGGGATTGCCCGTTCCTGGTGTAACTTGGGCAGTTGTTGTTGCCATCCTGTGCCTGTCCCACAGGTGTGATGTTCAGATGTACCGATCCTGTACAGGTGTTACACGTGGTCTGCCACTGCGAGGATGATCAGCTGTCCATCCTGCCTCCCTGTAGCGCTGTCTTAGGTGTCTCACAGTACACACATTGCAATTTATTGCCCTGGCCACTTCTGCAGTCCTCATGCCTCCTTGCAGCATGCCTAAGGCACGTTCACGCAGATGAGCAGGGCATCTTTCTTTTGGTGTTTTTCAGTCAGTAGAAAGGTCTCTTTAGTGTTCTAAGTTTTCGTAACTGTGACCTTAATTGCCTACCGTATGTCTGTAAGCTGTTCGTTTCTTAACGACCGTTCCACAGGTGCATGTTCATTAATTGTTTATGGTTCATTGAACAAGCATGGGAAACAGTGTTTACAACCCCTTACAATGAAGATCTGTGAAGTTATTTGGATTTTTATGAATTATCTTTGAAAGACGGTCCTGAAAAAAGGGCATTTATTTTGTGTAGGCTTACCCTGGCGTGATGTTTTGATAGCCATGTAATTCTCTCTAACAAGGTGAGTTTTCTCAATACAAATTCCTGCAGGAAGGCACGTCATCTCTAGCTGACACTGCCGGTTACCGTTCACCAGGGCAATCAGAGACCATTGTACCCAGAGACCTCCTGTGCTCAATCCATGAATTTGCATCTCCTTTCTCTGTCTTGGCTAAAGTGTAGTCAGTGGCTAGCTATCTAGCAGATCAGTCCAACAATAATTTAGTTTTACTTAGCCTAGATAATTGTTTGTACAGCATGTCTACTTTGGTGTCTATTTCAGGTTTTTATGGCATTTTTCAAGGATGACCATTAAAAGGGGAGAAGACCACTAAAAGTATGGCCATGCGGAGAAGTGCAGTTATAGTGAGGGGCAATTTACCACCTTGGTCAGGACCATCATGAGGGATAAAGTTGATCCTGTGTCGGTGAGTGTAGCTATTAAGTTAAGTTTGAGAATCTTAGCAATATAATGTTTTCTATACAGCTGTCAACATTATACAAGGAAAGAGCCACATACTTATTTATTCATTAACCACATTACCTCAATGAGTAATAACTCAGTTCTAGAATGTCATTAATAAGAATGAATCTAAAAATCTATTGACATTATTAAAGGGACTTTTAGACATCCAGCGTGTATTGTAGTTTCATGACCGGAAACACATTTTTAACGGCACAGTATTTATTTATTCAGAGTGGTACATGCATTCAGTCTTGATTTATAAGATCCTTCCCACTATATGATTGATATGTCATGTAATAAAATCCCAAGTTTTCAATTCAGTTTATGGAAAACTGCACTTTTGTTTGTGAAAATGTGTTTATTAAATATTCTACAGCTGTAAAGTCATTAATCAAATCAAACTATTTATATAGCACATTCTTACCACAAATGCATTTCAAGATGTTCACGGTCATTAGATGGGGTGTTGTCTGTAAAGTGGGGCACAGATAACAAAGAAAGGTGCATAAAGGCATTCAAAATGGCTACAGGGATAGATGTGCAGCAGTCAGGGCTTTGGGTCACAGGGTCTGGGATCCTGGGTGTCCGAACAGATGGTCTGGTGAACATCACAGCAGTGGTGGAGCTCAAGTGTCCCTATGGTGTGTTAGGTTCTCAACAAACAGAATAAAAACTCAAACCAAGTTTATTCACCCACTGGGTTAAACGGCTGCAAAGACATGTTTACACAGGCACATATATTTATACCCTCCTACTGGGAGGAGTCAACTCCTTGCACATCTAGACAGCCAATACATCTCTGTTGCTAAGCAGGAACATAATTGGTTCTTCTCACTGGTGTCGTCATGGCCTGCCTCATACTAGAACCTTCGTGGGAGTGAAAATGTGTGTGGGATAGGACTGCTCCTTAATTCATCAGACCTGACCTGATCTGACCTCGGGCTGAATTCCTCACTCCCACTCCTCCCGAATGCACCGCTGTCCTACCTGATCAGTGACTGAAACCAGACTGTTGCCCTTTGCCTCCCTCCATAGGATCAATGAGATTTAACAATACAATTGTTTTACAGAATGTAAACTTTCTGCACTCCCCCTTCCTCAGTCCGTAACTTTCCATAGACCTAGTTTTTATCCGCCCTCTATTGACACCAACATATTGATTACTGTACATGTATAAGGAATGTATAAGTTCTAGTATGGTAACATGAATAAGTATATTTCAAGCTAGAATCTAACAGGTACAAGGGACATTATCATTGAAGAGGCAGAAGTCAAAGGATTTCTATTTCAAGGAGGGAGGGTCTTACAGCCTCTGTGAAGACCATCCTTACTGGCACCAGGTCCAAGGTCAACTCCACATCACTGGAAGGGACACCTGCTTCTTCGTTGTGTGGACTACCAAAGCCTCCATCACCATCTCCATTCAGCGTGACGACCTCTGGCAGACTAATATTGATCCTCCTGTCAGTACCTGTTTTCAGATAAGCCGATGATCCCAAAATATTCCACGTAGATCATACAGACTTGGCTCCCAGAATAGGTTATTACATACAAGTGTTGCTCATAGCAGCCAACTAAAGTAATGTACTTAACTTTATCATGGACACATTGGGAATTTATATCTGTGATGTTCAAATGATTTCTTACCCCTGTGTCTTACTTGCTGAAGGCTCCAGTCATCCCTGCCTGTACCTGACATTGTTGAAAAAGAAGTGAACGATTTAATAAAGATCATACACAAACAATAGGCTCTTAGAATATGTTATATTACGTTCGAGTTTTGCTCAAAGCAGCCAACTAAAGTAATTTAGTTAACGTAAGTTCAATCACAAAGGCTGGTCTGAGTGCATCTCCTCAGTTTTATTCATCCGTACAACGTCATTTAAATTGCATTTTATCATTGACACAGTGGGAATTTCTATCTGTGGGGTTTAAATGATGTTTTACCCCAGTGTGAGAGCGAGTGAGGGAGAACATCACTTCCAGCAGATCTCTGCCGCGGGTGGCATTGATCATGCAATGCCTCTTCTGGGGTGAGCCTGATGTTCCGCATGTCTAAAAGGGGAAATAAAGACAACATTTTGATACATCTACAAATTGATGTAACTTGGGATTGTATCACTTGACATCATTTAAAAGTCCATGGGGGAAACTGCACTTGTCCTTGTGAAAATGTGTTTATTAACAATTCTACAGCTGTAATGTCATCAATAGCACATTTCTTAAAACAAATGCATTTCAAAGTGTTCAAAGACATGCATTGAAAGGCATGTGGCACTTAACATCGAACCTCTTGGCAGGTCTCTATAGGTGACCAGGGGATTCTCTCTACCACGTGTAAATGCCCCCGTGGAGCTCATAAGTGTAGCCATGTCGCCGCATTGGCCATTTTTGCTGTTCACAATATCGGCTGTACGGATATAGAATGTGAGTGGAGGAAGCCAGCCATGCCCAACCAGGTGGAGTCAGTGGAGGACCTGTACCCGGCTGAAGACTACAAATCTCTGTCCCGATAGCCCACAGAGAAGGATCTTCAGTGTCTAAGGAACCGTCTCCGGGGCAGGTTCAGTGGAATGTCATGGCTCCTTGAACCTGAGCCAGAACACAGAACAACCACTACCCTCACTGTCTGTACCGGACATTGTTAAAAAGCAAGGGCACCTGGGGCATGCCGGCACCTTGGCTAGCATGGTGCTGTCCATGTATCAGCAGGAGGCTACTCGGCAGGCAACAGTTGGACAGTGTGCTAACCCCAACTGGCACACCATAAGGAGGAGGTTGATGGCCAGCAATTTTGGAGCAACTGTTTCATTCGCAATGGATGTAAAAAAAAAAACAGCCTTTGTTGACTTTCTGTGTAATAAAAATAAAATGTCTCCTTAGCTATGTAGCAGACATATTTTGGAAACTAAACAAATTAAACGCAAGCATGCAGGGGAAATACAAAAAATTCTGCAGATGAGTGACCGCATCAGCAAAATCCGTTTGACTGTGGTCCTGGCTCTGTTGACATGCTGGTATGTGAAATCGAACAGCTGATTGAGCTGTCATGTCACCAAATGCTGCAGACAACCCATACACAGATCACTATGGAGGAGTTCTGGTTCCTGACTCAAAGGGAATACTGTGCCGTCTTCCTCAGAGCATTGAAACACATGGTACACTGATTCAGTGCTCTCATCTGCATTATAAACAAACATCGATCTAGTTTGGATGTGACGGGAGAGATGAGGACAGCACTGTCGACCACGCCCCCTGATTTTGAGAAGCTCGGACGCGACATACATCAAGCACACCCATCTCATTAGGGGTGGTGAAAATAGGAATTATATCAGACTCATTTGCAATTGACTGTCATAGCCCCAATTATTTTTTGTAATTTAAAAAAAAGTTAACATTGGCTGTTAATTGCAGAATTTATTGTTAAGGTTGCAACAATTTTCAGATATCAAAATGGGGTCATGGGCCAAAAAAATTTGGGAACCCCTGCCCTAAACCCTAACCATCACCACTACTTCGTTGCACATTCCCCCCTGGAGCTGAGAGAGGCGCTGCCTATTAGCATCTTTGAGCTTGGCTTTGGAGACTTTCAAGAGGGTCTGGTGCCTTTTAAACCTTCCTGGTAAGTCTCTGGCACCTTTTGGAGGGGAGGGTGGAGGAGGGCTGTATGAACATTGGTTGAGGGCTGCCGGTTGGGGACGTTCTGTTTGTTTCATTGTTGACATCATCATGAGAGACACTTCCTCTTGGTCTTCCTGTTGATGCCTGGGTCGGCGCAGCGGGATCTGGTTGTCTGGGGAAGGTGGCGATGGCATCTCCACTCCCCCTCAGGGCTGCTGTCGGAAGCTGTATCCGGCATGAAGTCTGCGTCTGACAGCATAGCAGCAGGGTGAATGAGGAGGTCCAGGTCGGAGGTCATCCGTATGGCTGATTGGAGTACCTCAGTTCACTGGGGTCGTCTATGGTTGCCTCTCTCTTTGCAGGAGATTGGTGACTTTAGCATCCTGTAAATGTAAGTTAAGTTGAAAGATCTGCGAAAATGTGTATGACTTACAACAGCAGGATGCATGGCAGCCAGGAACCAGACAATTGAATGTCCCCTTTTTTCTGTTGTGGATAATATCACAAAGGACATTAATACACATATAAACATATGCACACACACAAACACAGTTTACTTTTATTTACTATTATTTAGGTTTGTTAAGATGCAAATCCCAGGAGGATCTGTCTCTCGCTATTGTTTCTGATTAGGTGCTTTATGCTCAGGTGCTGTCTGTTTGACTTAGTCTTGTTGCAGACCTGGCAATCCTGCTGCATGTTCAGGTAATGCTTCTTGTTTGCTGCTGGTGTATATCTACCTAAAGAAAATATGTTAATCACTACTGCATATGTTACAGCGAACAATGGAAATGCTCAGTAGCTAGGCACTGTCCGAGTCAGAAGCCCTAAACTCCTAAAACCGCATTTTAAATCGTTAATGAAATGCATCATGTTCTGCTGTTTGCTTCCCCGATGCTGGCTTGGTGGTACAAAGTGCTATAGCTGCTTGACCAGAATTGGTTAAGTTATGGTCTCGACTGACAGAAACGACATAATCAGGTGTGACATTTTTTCTGTGACATTTTCAAAGCATTTAAATCATTTCTGTTTTACCACCCTGAATCCCACTTGCTTGCCTCTGAAGGTAAGCAGGGTTGGTCTTGGTCGGCCCCTGGATGAGACCAGGGTCTGTATCCACAAAGCATCTCAGAGTAGGAGTGCTGATCTAGCATCAGTCTTGAATTTTAGATCATAATATACTGAACAAAAATATAAACGCAACATGTAAAGTGTTGGTTCCATGTTTCATGAACTGAAATAAAATATCCCAGAAATTTTCCGTATGCAAAAAAAGCTTGTTTTTCTCAAATTGTGTGTATAAATTTGTTTGACATCCATGTTAATGAACATTTCTCCTTTGCCAAGATAATCCATCCACCTGATATGTGTGGTATATCAATAAACTGATTAAACAGCATGGTCATTACACAGGTGCACCTTGTACTGAGGACAATAAAAAGCCACATTAAAATATGCCGTTTTGTCACACAATACAATGCCACAGATGTCTCAAGTTCTGAGGGAGTGTGCATTGGCATGCTGTTGCCAGAGACTTGAATGTTCATTTCTCTGCCATAAGCCACCCCCAACATTGTTTTGAGATTTTGGCAGTAGGTCCAACCTGCCTCAAAACCGCAGACAACGTTTAACCACGCCAGCCCAGGACCTCCACATCCGGCTTCTTCACCTGCGGGATCTTCTGAGACCAGCCACCTGGACAGCTGATGAAACGGAGGAGTATCTCTGTCTATAATAAAGCCCCCCATAATAAAACTAATTTTGATTGGCTGGGCCTGGCTCTCAATTGGGTGGGCCTACGTCTTCCCAAGCCCACCCATGGTTGTACCCCTAGTCCCTAGTCTAAGGAGATCCCAATGCCCCAGGAAAGTGAAGGGGGCATAATTCAGATGGGACTTTAGATGGGAATCTATAAGACTATAGGAGTCATTCAGATGGGACGTTAGATGGAAATCTATAAGACAATATGTAATTAATATACAGTGATTTGCATTATGGCCAATGGAATGGGTGGAGTAAGGTCCGCAGTGGTCAAAAGCACTACACTGCAGTGCTGAGGCGCCACTACAGCCTGGGGTTCGATCCAGCCCATCTGGGGTAGGGGAGGGTTTGACTAGTGGGGCTTTCCTTGGCTGGGCGCCTGCAGGCTGACTCCGGTTGTCAGACGAACAGTGTTTCCTCCAACAGATTGGTGCTGCTGACATCCGGGTTAAGCAAGCAGTGTGATAAGAAGTAGGTGGCCAGGTGGGTCATGTTTCAGAGGAAGCATGACTCGACCTTCGCCTCTCCCCGAGCCCATTGAGGAGTTGCAAAGATGAGCCAAGGGAGCTAATTTGAGGAGAAAATGGGGTAAAAAAATACACTTGTGGTCACACACATACACTAACTGACACCTGATTAGGCAAACAATATTTTTTATCCTCCATATTATGTCTATCTCTGATAAGGTAGCCTGGAAAGGGCTAAGAATATCCCATATTAATATACACTGTACATACTTTTGTATGTGGACACCCCTTCAAATGAGTGGATTCGGCTATTTCAGCCACATCCATTGCAGACAGGTGTACAGAGCACACAGCCATGCAATATCCATAGACAAACATTGGCAGTAGAATAGCCTTACTGAAGAGCTCAGTGACTTTCAACGTGGTACCGTCATAGGATGCCACCTTTCCAACAAGTCAGTTCGTCAAATTTCTCCTTTTCTAGAGCTGCCCTGGTCAACTGTAAGTGATGTTATTGTGAAGTGGAAACATCTAGGAGCAACAACGGCTCAGCTGCAAAATGGTAGGCCACACAAGTTCACAGAACTGGACCGCCGAGTGCTGAAGTGTGTAAAAAAAAAAAAAAACATGTCTTTGGTTGCAACACTCACTACAGAGTTCCAAACTGCCTCTGGAAGCAACATCAGCACAATAACTGTTAATTTGGTGCCAGGAGAACGCTACCTTACCCAATACATAGTGCCAACTGTAAAGTTTGGTGGAGGAGGAACAATGGTCTGGAGCTGTTTTTCATGTTTCGGGCTAGGCCCATTAGTTCCAGTGAATGTAAATCTTAACGCTAGAGCAAACAATGACATTCTAGATGATTCTGTGCTTCCAACTTTGTGGCAACAGTTTGGGGAAGACCCTTTCCTGTTTCAGCATGGCAATGCCCCCGTGCCCAAGGCGAGGTCCATACAGAAATGGTCTGTCGAGATCGGTGTGGAAGAACTTGACTGGCCTGCACAGAGCCCTGACCTCAACCCCATTGAACACCTTTGGGATTAATTGGAATGCCGACCGTGAGTCAGGCTTAATCGCCCAACATCAGTGCCAACCTCACAAATGCTCTTGTGGCTGAATGGAAGCAAGTCCCCACAGCAATGTTCCAACATCTAGTGGAAAGCCTTCCCAGAAGAGTGGAGGCTGTTATAGCAGCAAAGGGGGGACCAACTCCATATTAATGCCCATCATTTTGGAATTAGATGTTCGATGAGCAGGTGCGCACATACTTTTGGTAATGTAGTGTATGTAGCCTAATAAATAATAAGGTTCATGAGATCAATAACTTGATTACATTGGATAACACTGGCCATCTCTGAAACTCACTTAGATAATTTATTTGATACAGCAGTAGCAATGCAAGGATATAACATCTACAGAAAATACAGGAATGCCTATGGGGGAGGTGTTGGATAACACTGGCAATCTCTGAAACTCACTTAGATTATTCCTTGCAACCACAACCGCTAAGTTGTGGTTGCAAGTTCACCTACCTCATCTAAAGTCTCTTATTTTGGTGTGCTGCTATAGGCCACCAAGTGCTTACAGTCAGTATTTGGATAATATTTGTGCTATGCTTGATAAGGTGTGTGATGTTAACAGGTCTATTTTCTGAGTGACCTGTTCATTGACTGGTTAGCAACTGGCTGTCCTTTCAAGAGGAAGCTTCTAACTGTGGCTAACGCTTGTAATATGACCCAGGTTATCACTCAACAAACTAGTGTGAACCAATAGTGTTGGATCTGTGACATCCACTTTTATTGATCATATCTTCACTAATGCTGCAGAGCTTTTCTCCAAAGCAATATCAGTTCCCATTGGCTGTATCAACCCTAATATTGTGGCAATAACAAGGAAAGCCAAAGTGCTAAAAGTTGGGCCTAAAGTAATTTTTAAGAGATCATAAAAAATATTTTCTCAGGACTCAAAACATCAAAACATTTTGGTCTGAAGTGTATGTGGAATCCAGATGAAGCACTGGAAGTATTTTTACAAGTATTCACGCCAATTGTTGACAAACACACACCTGTTAAGAAACTAACTGTGAAAACTGTTAGAGCCACCTGCCTTGATGATGGCCTTGATGATGAATTAAAATATTGTATGGTTCAAAGGAAGAGGTAGCAAACAAGTCAGGCTTTTCAGCTGATTGGTTGACATACTGTAAATGGAGAAATGTAGTGACTAAAATTAACAAAAATAAGAAATTATATTACCAAACCAAGATTTAACTTATTTAACTAGGCAAGTCAGTTAAGAACAAATTCTTATTTACAATGACAGCCTACACCAGCCAAACCCGGATGACACTAGGCCAATTGTGCACCGCCCTGTGGGACTCCCAATCACAGCAGTTTGTAATACAGCCTGGATAAATGACAAACTTTGGAGTACCTTAAATGATCTCATGGGCAGAAAATCCAATTAATCTCCATTGTTCATTGAAGTTGATGGGTCATTTATAACAAAATCTTTCAATATTGCCAATCATTTCAATTAATATTTCACTAGTAAAGTGGAAAAACTCAGGAGTGAAATGACAACATTGAACAGTGAACCATCATATTTTTGTATATAGGATTGTCACGAACCATTTCGTAGCCCGTAACAAAGAGGGAGACAACGTGGAGATAAGGAATAACAAAAATGTATTTAATAACTGAAGTAACTTATGAACAATGGTGTATGTAGTCGGTAGTGTAAGTGAGTGGTTGCGGGCATAGATGTGATGATGAGGGGTGTTGAAGGCTGCCAAAGCAAACAAACAAAACAGCCACAAAAATGCCACAACCAAAATCCAACAGTGTGTCTGCATAGAGAGAGAGTCTTCTTAATGAATGGGGAAAAGGTCTATTTATCCTGACGACCCTCCCAGCTCCACCCACCGACATCCTAATAAGGAAAACAAGAGCAAAGTGAAATAATTCGGCAGACAGAGTGGGAGGGTCATCACATGATCTAATGAAAGGATTGCTGTTTTGAATTTGGTGAAGTTAGTTTGGGAGAGGTGGAAAACTATTGTTATCCATCAATAATGATAAGCCACCAGGTATAGACAACCTTGATGGGAAACTATTGAGAATGGTAGCAGACTGTACTGCCACCCCTATTTCCTAAAGCCTAAAGTAATTCCACTGCCTAAAAATAGTAAAGCACGCTTTGCTTGCTCTAACAGCCACCCAATCAGTTTGATCATTCTCCTGTATCATGGTTAATTACACCAATAGAATACACTTAGCGACAGAATTTGGAGAATGAACAGAGTGCATCTTCTGGACCCAAAATATATTAAATACGTAAACAAAAAAAAAGTGAACTTTACCATTACAAATGTAGACAGAGGAGAGAGAAAAGCCGACCCCAACATAATCTGGGATGCCTTTAAGGCGTACATTAGGTGAATGATAATCTTATACTCGGCAAAAGCCACATCTGATTTAGAAATTAAAATGAAAGAAAAAGATTACTATTTTAGAAAAAATAACTTAGGAGTACAAGCTTATACTTTTGAAGTGAGCCAACAATTACAGGTTAAACTCAAATATTACTTCATGGCAAATCAACCTGGTAAATATCTCATAGCTTTCACAAATGAATACAGGCTAAATCAGTTATATTTTGAAAAGATAAAAATGCAGTAATTACAAATAACATTAATTACAATTTTAAGCTTCTATGAAAATGTATATTGTTGCAGACCAGGGGGTTTGGTCAAGACGTTTACACAGATCAGACACGGACAGAGTATGATTATCTCAGTTTCAAGGGTGTTTAAATAATAAATCAAAAAGAAAAGGATAGGTCTCTCCCATGAGACCCTCTCCGGGATACCGTCTTCTGGGCTCCGGGTATTGCTGTATCCAGCAGTCGGGAACAAAAACGGAACTCCCTCCTCATACCTCTGCAACCGTCCCCAACTGTACGGGAGTCCTTTCTCCCCCCTTCTCTTTTTTTGTGTGCTGCCCCTCTGGCAGCTTTATGGGCCTTGCACAGCTGGTGAGCAATCAGCCCTTGATTACTCACCAGCTCCCAATCAGTCCCAATTAGTCCTGGCCGGAAAGCCCGTCGAGACCTGGTAAGTCCAGCAGATGGAGCCATCGCCTCATGATGTATACTCCGTCTGTCACCAGGCCTCGACGAGCCACCCCCTGGTGGCTGACCTGCTATCCTAAACCCCCCTTAGCTCTGTCGGGAGGGGACTGTAATCAGTGCCATGTATGTCTCCCTTTTCGATAGGGCATCCGCGTTTCCATGCTATGCCCCGGACCTGTGCACAAAAGCAAAAGAGAAGCGTTGAAGGGACAAGAACCACCTGGTGACCCGATCATTTGTGTCCTTTCCCCTGGCCATAAGGACCAGGGGAGCATGGTCCATGACCTGGGTGAAGTGGGTACCTAACAGGTAATATTTGAGAGTGTCTAGCGCCCACGCTCTTCCTCAACAATTGAGTATTTTTTTTCACTAGGCATCAGCTTTCGGCTGATGTACATGATGGGGTGCTCATTCCCATCGTGTATCTGGGACAGAACGACCCCTAGTCCTGTATCACATGCATTCTTCTGGACCACCATCGGAACCTGGAAACCGGGCGTTACGAGAATTGGATGGGAGCACAGTGCTTCTTTCAGACGGCTGAACGCCGCTTCTGTCTCGTCCGTCCATTTCACTGTTTTCGGGAGGCGGGCCCTGGTTAGATCAGTGAGAGGGGAAGCTATAGCCGTAAAGTTGGGGATAAACCGGCTATAGTATCCTGCCAGTCTCAGGAAGGACTTTAACCTGTGTCTTGGTGCGTGGAAGGGGCCAGTCACGTACCGCGCAAACCTTCCTCTCCTGGGGCTTGACATTCCCCCGTCCAATCAAATACCCCAGGTACATTTCTTGGGGTTTGTGGTCAACCCAGCTTGTCTGAGTGTGTCCAGCACCGCCTGGAGGTGCGTCAGGTGCTCTTCCCAACCTTGGCTGTGGATGATGATATCATCCAGATAGGCCGCTGCATACTGCTGGTGGAGTCGAAGCACTCTGTTCATCAGTTGCTGGAATGCGGGCGGGGCTCTGTGGAGACCGAACGGGAGCACCCAGTACTGATACAAACCGTCTGGTGTCGAGAACGCCGTCTTCTCCCGGGAGGAGGCTGCCAACGGTACCTGCCAACATCCTTTGGTCAGGTCAAGGGTGCTGGTGTACCGGGCATTTCCCAATCGGTCCATGAGCTCGTCTACCCTCGGCATAGGGTAGGCATTTACATTTACATTTAAGTCATTTAGCAGACGCTCTTATCCAGAGCGACTTACAAATTGGACATCGAATAAACTTATGTCATTCACACCCCGGAAATCATTACAGAAGCTGAGGCTACTGTCCGGTTTGGGCAACAACACGATGGGGCTGCACCATGCACTGTGGGACTCTTCAATGACCCCCATCCTCAGCATAGCCTCCACTTCTTGTTTCACAGCCTTCTTGTTTCACAGCCTTCCTTCGGGCCTCCGGAATCCGATATGACCTCTTTCGTACTGTTTCCTAGGCTTCTCAGAGAACACCGCCGTGTTCCAATCAATGAGTTCCCTGGGCTCAACCCGGCTTCTGGGCCGGGTTGAGGTCCTCATTGCTAGGGACCACCACTGGTACCATTGGTGTCCTGGGTCCCGACCATAACACGGCCAAGGCTGTCCTCTCGTGCCACTTCTTCAACAGGTTCACGTGGTAAATCTGTTGGGGTTTCCGTCTCCCCGGTTGCCATACGCGGTAATTTACAGGTCCCAACTTCTCGATCACCTCGTATGGCCCGTGCCATGTTGCCAGGAACTTACTTTCGGCCGTGGGGATTATGACCAACACCCTGTCTCCCCACCTGTAATTCTCGGGGCTGGGCTCCCCGATTGTAGACCTGGGCTTGGGCGCGTTGGGCCTTCTCCATATGTTCCCTCACGACTGGCCATATGGCTGTCATCCACTCCCTCATTGTCTCCACGTGCTCTACCACGCTGCGTAATGGAGTCTTTTGGAATTCCCACACCTCCTTGGTGAGGTCCAGTAGGCCGCGTGGCCTCCTCCCTTAGAGGAGTTCGAAAGAGGAAAACCCAGTGGAGGACTGGGGTACTTCTCAGATTGAGAACATTAGGTGGGGTAGTAGCTGGTCCCAGTTCTTCCCGTCCTGCTCGATGACCTTCCGCAGCATTTGTTTGAGCGTTTTATTGAAGCGCTTGATGAGCCCATCCGTCTGCAGGTGAAAGACGTAGGTCCGGATCTGCTTGATCTGCAAGAGAGCTCAGTACCTTGGTCTGTCAGGATCTTGTTCGGGATGCCCATAGGGGAATGGCCTTGAGATACCGGGTGGCATAATCTACTATCACCAGGATGTACCGGTGTCCTCGTGCTGTTTTTACCAGGGGTCCCACTATGTCCATGGCGATACGTTCAAAGGGCACCCCGATGATCGGTAGGGGGACCAATGGGTTTCAGAAGTGGGCTTTCGGGGCAGTGAGTTGACACTCAGGGCAGCTGCGACAATAGTCTTCCACGGCCCTCCTCATCCCGGGCCAGTGGAACCAGGCAGTGATCCGTTGCCGGGTCTTCAACATTCCCAGGTGCGCCCCAACAGGTGAGTGAGGGCCAGCTGATGAACGCAACCCACGTACTATGGGGGCAGCAACAACACCTCTCAAAGTTCCCCCTGTTGGCGCGACACCTGATACAAAAGGTTATTCTTGATTTGGAAATGGGGGTATCGCCAGTCACTCACCCCCGGAAGTAGCTGTCCATCCACCGCTATCACTTGGGCTGCGGCAGCTTTCAAGTTTTCTGGGACATCCCCGCTCTCTTCTTCGGGCTGGCTCGTATCTTTTCCCTCAACTCGTGGCCCCATAGGGCCGTGAACAGCGGACAATCCCATCCCACTAGGAGAGGTACCAGAAATTCTGGTACTGCACCCACCATCATCTGGCAGCTCCCTTTTGGGGTCACGTGGTTGTTCCATACGGTTGGATACCGCTTTGTGTCACCGTGAACACAGGAAATGGACATCTCCCTACCCCGTTCGGTCTCCTGTTTCAGCAGGCTCGTGGTTACGAGCGTACCATACTTCCGGAGTCTAATAGCACTTCTGTGTCGTGTCCGTCAACCTTCACCGGGACCATGGGTGCAGTTGATTCAAGGTGCGTCCAATAGGAGGTGACAGTTTATGGCATGACCCACACTCAAAACATCTCCTTTGGTCTCCATCTACCTGGGGTCGTTGGTGGCGGGTTGGCACTACCCCAGTCGTCTCTCCACAGTTTTGCGGTCCTTTGGCCCTGCCGACTGTCAGTTCGGGGGATACAGCGGTGGGGCTGTCCTTCCGTCCACTCGAACGGGTCGCAGACTCGTCCCGGCTCCCACTCAGCAGGGCCTGAGTGTTCTGATACGTCTCCACTGCTTCCAGGAGGCCCTCCAAGGTCTGGGGCGCACATAGACACGCTGCCCTCTACATGTCGTGGGGTAGCGCCCGTAAGGAGCAATCAAGGACCATTTTGTCAAGGATGGAGATGGTGGATACGTCGGTTAGGAGCCATGCCCTGGTGACGCGCAGTAGGTCGCTCATCTGGGCTTGCGGGAATGCGTCATGTACGAACCTCCAGTTGTGGAACCATTGAGCCCGATGGGCCGCCAGACTGTACCCATATCGGCTGAGTATCTCCCATTTGAGTCCGTCATAGTTAGCTGCCTGTTCTTCGTTCAGGTCTCAATATGCCTTTTGGGCATTCCCAGAGAGGAATGGGGCCAACAGACTAGCCCACTTCAGCCTTGGCCATCCTTCCCATAGCACTGTCTGTTCAAACGTACAGAGGTATGTTTTGATGTCATCATCTTCCGTTAGCTTGATTAAAAACGGGTTGGGATGTGATTCAGGAGACGCTCCTCCTTGCAGCTTTCTGATTTCCTCAACGAGGCGGACGTTTTGTAGTCGCTGTTCCTCCAGCATTCGTTTCTGAACTGCCTGTTGTGTTTGTTGGGCCCGGATCCACCACTTGTGGCAGACCAGGGGGTTTGGTCAAGACGTTTACACAGATCAGACACGGACAGAGTATGATTAACTCAGTTTCAAGGGTGTTTATGTAAACAATAAATTAAAAAGAAAAGGATAGGTCTCTCCCATGAGACCCTCTCCGGGATACCGTCTTCTGGGCTCCGGGTCTTGCTGTATCCTGTCGGGCACAAAAACTGACCTCCTCATACCTCAGCAACCATCCCCAACTATATGGGAGTCCTTTCTTCCCCTTGCTCTTTTCTGTGTGCTGCCCTTCTGGCAGCTTTATGGGCCTTGCACAGCTGGTGAGCAATCAGCCCTTGATTACTCACCAGGTCCCAATCAGCCCCAATTAGTCCTGGCCGGGGAGCCTGTCAATACCTGGCACGTCCAGCAATGGAGCCATCGCCTCGGGATGTATACTCCGTCTGTCACCAGGCCTCGACGAGTCTCCCCCTGGTGGCTGACCTGCTATACGCCACAATATATACTGAAAAAAAATATGCAACATGCAACAATTTCTAAGATTTGATTGAGTTACAGTTCATATATGGAAATCAGTCAATTGAATACATTCATTAGGCTCTAATCTATGGATTTCACATGACTGGGAATACAGATATGCGTCTGTTGGTCAGATACCTTTAAAAAAAAGTAGGGGCATGGATCAGAAAACCAGTCAGTATCTGGTGTGACTTCCATTTGCCTCATGCAGGGTGACATCTCCTTCGCATAGAGTGGATCATGCTGTTGGCTGTGGCCTGTGGAATGTTGTCGCACTCCTCTTCAATAGCTGTGCGAAGTTGCTGGATATTGCCAGGAACTGGAACAAACTTTCATACACGTCGATCCAGAGCATCCCAAACATGCTCAATGGGTGACATGTCTGAGTAAGCAGGCTATACTCACCAGGAATTGTGTACAGATCCTTGTGACATGGGGCTGTGCATTATTATGCTGAAACATGAGGTGATGGTGGTGGATGAATGGAACAAAAATGGGCCTCAGGATCTCTGTGCATTCAAATTTCCGTCAATAAAATGCAGTTGTGTTTGTTGTCCATAGCTTATGCCTGCCCATACCATAGCCCCACTGTCCCCATGGGGCACTCTGTTCACAGCATTGACATCAGAAAACCGTTCACCCACACAACACCATACACGTGGTTTGCGGTTGTGAGGCCCATTGGACGTGCATTACATTTTCTGGCAACAGCTCTGGTGGACATTCCCACAGTCAGCATGCCAATTGCACACTCCCTCAACTTGAGACATCTGTGGCATTGTGTTGTGTGACAAAACTGCACATTTTAGAGTGGCCTTTTATTGTCCCCAGCACAAGGAGCACCTGTGTAAAGATCATCCTGTTTAACCAGCTTCTTGATATACCACACCCATCAGGTGGGTGGATTATTTTGGCAAAGGAGAAATGCTCAGTAATAGGGATGTAATCAAATTTGTGCACACCATTTGAGAGAAATAAAGCTTTTCGTGCGTATGGAAAATTTCTGGGATCTTTTGGGATCTTTTGGTCCTTCTGTAGCTCAGTTGGTAGAGCATGGCGCTTGTAACGCCAGGGTAGTGGGTTCGATTCCCGGGACCACCCATACGTAGAATGTATGCACACATGACTGTAAGTCGCTTTGGATAAAAGCGTCTGCTAAATGGCATATATTTTATTTCAGTTCATACAACATGGGACCAACACTTTACAACACTTTACATGTTACATTTTTGTTCAGTGTAAATCAGAATTAAACAGCACTTGGACGGATCCTATAGCCTCTTAGACTCAACACTAAAAACAGAGATCACCTAAAAATAAATATTACATATTGTTCAATCATTCGTGCGGAGAAAATCACCAGGAATGGAAGGCTTTCCCATAGAATTCTGTTCAACATTTTGGGACAAAGTAGCAACCCTATTTACACAAATAACAACACACATGTCACTCAATTCAGTACTTCCTAATTCCATGTATCAAACTGTTATTTCAGTTATAAAACCAGGAAAATGTGGAGAGTCCCCTACTGATTATAGACCCATAAGTTTGATGAAATGTGACAATAAAATAATAACAAAGCTTATATGCAATAGAATGGCTAAAGTCTTACCAGACTTGATACATATAAAAAAAGGGTTTAGTAAAAATGGACAAACAAATACAAGAACATGTTTCAGTTTAATACAATATAGATATAGATTTATCAATAATGGCTGTTGATGCCGAAAAGGCTTTCAAACATCTCGAAAGGCCTTTTCTGTTCAAAACATTGGAAGATGTTAAACTTTCCAGCTGAAATAATAAATGTAATAAAACTATTATAATATAAATGTCCTAAAGCAAAAATAATACATGAACTAATGAAAATGCTTTAGAAAGGGGCACAAGACAGGGATCCCCCCTCTCCCCCCTAATGTTTGCACTGGCAATTGCACCACCTGTAGAAAGAATTAGAAACATAACAGGTATTGGAAAACATAAACTAAACTAAACTTAGAAACTAAACTTATCACCTGATATACCTGACCAATATCGGAAACTCAATGCCTCCTTTGCTAAAAACATTTTCAAAATACTTTAACATCCCAGGATATAACATTAAAGTGGATGCTTAATAAGTGACAACAAACAACTAATTATATTGTCACGTCCTGACCTTAGTTATCTTTGTGTTCTTTATTATTTTGGTTAGGTCAGGGTGAGACTAGGGTGGGTATGTTAGTTTTAGATTGTCTAGGGTTTTTTGTATATCTAGGGGTTTTGTAAGTCTAGGTATTTGTATGTCTATGGTAGCCTGAATTGGTCCCCAATCAGAGGCAGCTGTTTATCATTGTCTCTGATTGGGGAGCATATTTAGGTAGCCATTTTGACTAGGGTATTTGTGGGTTCTATTCTATGTTTAGTTGCCTGTCTGCACTAGCAATATTAGCGTCATGGGTCGTTTTTGTTGTTTTGATAGCTGTTCAGTGTTCTTTCTTTAATTATAGAAGAATGTACGCTTACACCGCTGCGCCTTGGTCTCATCCATACAATGACCGTGACATATATAGAGAGAACTTTATTCCATTACGTAACAATTTGAAAGCAGTTCTTTAAATGGAAAAATCGTCCCATACAATTTACAGGTAGAATAAACCTCTTCAGAATGGTATGGCTCCCAAAGTTTTTGTATTTATTTTTGCTAAAACCAATTACCCCACTAAAGATATTCTTTGAAAAAGTATACTTGGCTTTCCAAGGCTTTTACCAAGGCTTTCAGTGACTTAATCCACTACAGAGGAACAATGGGTACATATTGAAGATGCCCATGCTTATCCCCAGAATCTTTTTACATGTCTATTTTCAAAGGATAAAGCTAAGAACATTAACATCTTCATAGTTTAGAACAAAATAATATGGAAGAAAATGAAACATATTCTACAAGAACCAATATCAATCCCTAAAAAAAGAACCCTATAGAAAAATCCTTGGATAGATTTTCAGAATTCACCAATACATTGGTCCACATGGAAAACTAAAAGCATAGAATCCGTAAATGACTTGGTAACAGGGGATACATTTATTTCCATTAAAAAAAAAAGCAATTTTAGACTGACCAATGTAGATATATTCCAAAACTTATAATCTTAAAACTTACATATCATGAAATGTATATTTGAAATATTTTGGACATCAGAGTAACTTTGAGGGAATCTTATTTCAATACCTTGCAGAGAGCATATCCATCTGATAATCTATTAGAACAAAATCTAAACGATTGGAACCAAGACTGAAAAATAACTGATGTTGACACAAGATGGGGGAATGTTGGAGCAGAACTAATAAAATAAAAGTTAACGAAAATGTACGCTTTATCCAGTATAAACTAATGTATAGAATTTATTATACAAAAGACAAAATTCTGAAATTCTACAGCACAATGGCAGAGTCATGTCTTAAGTGTAAAACTAACAATGACTCAGTAATCCATGTTTCTAGGAATGCTATGAAGTACAAATTGGGTTTAATTATTTATTTACTAAATACCTAACTAATCACACAGAATCACACATACACATAATTAAATCATAACTTGATTACGAATTGCCGTCATAAAGGAAAACGCCCCTGGTGGAACAGATATGACAGCTTGTTACACAAAGGAAAAGGGGCTGGGTTGAGTGAAAGAGCGGGAGACTGGAACAAAGGCGAAGCTGTGCTATCGTAAATACAGTATCTTGTGCATTCTAAATTACCGCCCATTTGGAAAAGGAAAATGCAATAAATATTTACTCTGAGCGGCACTTCAGTAGGTTGGTGGTAGATGGAAGGCCATGTTGCCCAACCGTGTCCTTTGAAGAATGTCTCTGCTGGTAAATTGTATACGTTGTAGTAATGTCGTTGTAGTAACGTCGTTGGTAGACGGGATACTCCGTCTGTTCCTAAATAACCTGCTGTTGCTAACTCAACGGCTAGGAGGTATCACTTCTGTAGTGAAGAAGAGTTCAAAGTTCATATCATTCGCAACCAAAGCTCACGCTGATGTTGGCTTCGTTCTGTAGTTATTATCTGAACCATTCTGACATCGGACCTTATGAACACCCAAATCTCACATTTTAGAAGCTAAAATCACATTTCATCCCATCATGAATAATTTCATATTTCATATATATATAATTTCATATTCATAACATTTAAATTGAACAACAATTCCATGTGAATCCGATAACTCTGATGTGTAGACTTTCCGCTGTAGAGTTTATGTCATCTTATCATTGATGAGAATGTCTCAGATGACAACTGAACTGACATCATATTCATTAAGTACCACCTCGTATGTTCAATTGGTCGGATTACCAGAATATAGTTAATTTCCCCCCACTTTCTGATGTTCCCAGAATCTCTATATTAACCAAAGGGGTTTGCAAATGTAACATCAGTAGAATAGAGAGAGGAAAAAGGGGGGGAAGAGGTATTTATGACTGTCATAAACCTACCCCCAGGCCAACGTCATGACACCAGTCTTTCCTGGTTGAGGGTTGACAAGAGATTAACTGCTTCTTTTCAAGTTACAGTGCCTTCAGAAAGTATTAACGGCCTTGACTTCTTCCTCATTTTGTCGTGTTACAGCCTGCATTTAAATTGGATTCAATTGAGATTTGTTGTCACTGGCCTACTGTCACGAATCCCTCCGAAGATGGTGCCTCTTCCTGTTCGGGCGGCGCTTGGAGCTCATCGTCGCCGGGCCTACTAGCTGCCACCGATCCCCTTTTCTGTTTCATTTAGTGTTGTCTGATTAGTTGCACCTGTTTCTTGTTTGGGTTTTTGGTTTTGGGCTATTTAAACCCGGTAGGCCCGCCGGCTTTTGTACAGGCTTGTTTTTTCTGTATTTGGTGTGTGCATATTTTGTGGATTAAATAAATATATATCCACTTATCAAACTGCCCTGCTCTCTGCGCCTGACTCATCCACCCACTACTTCTAGAAGTCCTGACACCTACACACAATATCCCATAATGTAAAGTGGAATTGTGTTTTTCTAAATTTTGTCAAGTTAATAATAATGAAAAGCTGAAATGTCTTGAGTCAATAAGTATTTCAACCCCTTTGTTATTGCAGGCCTAAATATGTTCAGGAGTAAAAATGTGCTTCACAAGTCACATGATAAATTGTATGGACTTGAAGTGTTCAACATGATTTTTGAGTACCTTTATATATTTCTGTATTTAATTTAAAATACATTTGCTAACATTTCTAAAAACATGTTTTCACTTCATCATTATGGGGTATTGTGTGTTGATGGGTGAGAAGAAACATTTATTTAATCCATTTTCAATTCAGGCTGTAACACAACAAAATGGAATAAATCAAGGGGTATCAGTACTTTCTGAATGCCCTGTATTATGAGAAATATTACTGTGTGGTGGAAAAACCAATCTCGATATACAAAAGCTTTATTTGAACATGCGTGGGAAAATCTATTAAATTCGCTATTTGTTCTCACAGACAGACATCTTATACAGAGCGAGGATGGTGGGATGTTTCACATAGCCTTCAAATGAGTCCGGTACTTCTGCTTATCACCACAGATAGTAGAGAAAGAGAAATACAAATCATATCAAGGACACGTCCACTCTCCCACACATCACGGGATAACTGTAACCATGAAACAGTTATAAAACAGACTACAAAAACTTAAAGGGCAACTTGAAACCGTGTGATTTAGCAATATTACAGAAACTAACAGGAACAGGTTGGCCTGCACCTTCTTCAGGCCATATAATATAACAAAATACATTTTTTTCCACAACTGTGATGAAAATTCCAGATTGTCTTCATAATCAAATAACATGTAGCTCAGACACCCATACGTACCCCACAAGACATGCCACCAAGGGTCTCTCCACAGTCCAAAACTAATTCACTGCAATGATGGGGATCCGAATAAACCAATAAGCACCATAAAAGGGGCCATTGATTACAATGTACACAGTTTATTAGGTACACTATCCTGTTCACGAAAATGGTTCGCTCCTACAGACAGGGAGTCAGGTGGCCGTGGCTTACTTTACAAAGCAGGCAGATGGGCATAGAGGCATTCAGCTACTGTTCAATTAAACATTAGAATGGGCAAAACGAGTGACCTAAGAGACTTTGAGTATGGTATGATCGTAGATATTAGGCGCACTGGTTCCAGTATCTCAGAAACTGCCAGCCTCCTGAGCTTTTCACGCACAACACTGTCTAGGGCAGCGGTCACCCACCTCACAATCAACTGGTCGATCACCAAGGCATTCCTAGTTGATCACCAAACATTTATGTTAAAAAAACAACGATAAAGCTTTGCTTTCCTATTTTTTTAAATTAATTTTGCACTGTTTGCAGTAGGTGCAATTCAGCAGCCCTAGTGCCGAAGGCAAAGTGTTCCCATTTTGAACCATTTCATGTGTCTGAAGATAGAACTCCGCCCACCCGGCATGATCAGAGAGCAAATCAAGTGCACCTATAGGCCTACAACTGAGTATAGCAAAGTGTCCTAATAAGCTTGCGTTATTATTAGCGACTTGTGTACTTTATAATATCGAGGAATATTTAACTTTCTCTGGTCATAGAGCCACAACATGAATTGGTGCATAAGGCAGAAATAATGCAGTGTGATTTAAGTTTCACCTTCAGCTGGAAGACTGTCTGGACATTATTGTCAGTGGAGGGAGGTAGAGAGGAGGGACAGTAAGTCGGGTGAGAGACAGCGTGAGAGACAGCTGCGGGAAGTAGGGGTGCTTCTATTTATATGTTTTCACAAAAGTAGTGCATTAGTAGTAGTCATTAATAAGTGCATCAATATGGATTACAGTCAACATCTGCACTGAGCACATGCTCAATGTACACTCACTCGATGGACTCTAATCACTCACTCACACATACTACACTGACACTCAAACACACACACAAAACACATACACTCATGTATATTGATGCCACACACACACATTCACATTCCTTCACATACGCTGCTGCTACTCTCTGTTTATTATCTATGCATAGTAACTTTAACCCTACCTACATGTACATATGACCTAAATTACCTCGACTAACCCGTACCCCTGCACATTGTAACCCTCATTTATAGCCTCATTATTTCAATTTTATCGTGTTACTATTTTTCCTTTCGTTTATTTTACTCATTTTCCTATTTACTTTTTTGAAACTCTGCATTGTTGGTAAAGGGCTTGTAAGTAAGCATTTCGCGGTAAGGTCTACCTACATCTGTTGTATTCAGCGCATTTGACAAAAACATTTGATTTGACACCTTGAATCCATGCCCACAAAGAATGCCGGATGTTCTGAAGGCAAAGGGGGGTCCGAACCGGTACTAGATGGATGTACCTAATAAACTGTCCACTGAGTGTAATATCTTTTGAATGAGATGTCGACTTTGCAATGGTTTGAAATGTGGGCTTTTATTTTGAAGGTTTTAATTATTACTATACGAAAGTGATGTTATTATTTGTGCTCCTAATAGTTGGTGAGCGCGAATGATTTATGTATAATTGGTGTGCACCCAAACAGTCCAACATGGCGTCATTGTCTCCACCTCTCTGCCTTTGCCGGGGGATCCTGAGGGGGATACCAGCGATTAAAGGACCGGAATACAAACATTCTTTGGCATACAATTATGTTTTAGATCAATTCCGTAAAAAACAGGTAAGTCATGTTGATGAGTAAATGAGGTTATTAACTAGCTACAACTTTAATGAAACCACGACATCTATCCACCATGGTAACGTAAGCTAATGTAGCTAACTTAGCGAGATTGCCGTGGTTAAAAATGTGTTAACGACTCCAGCCACTACTTAGCCATCCTGCAACGGGTTATCCTCAAGAATAGGCCGCATTGATTTTTTTTCTCACTCGATCTGTCCAACATATCACCTTATTGCCTCTAAAATGTAAATAAAACACTATAAAGAGTTTATATAATGTGTCATTACATACCTATTTGAAGGTTTGTGTCGAATTTGAATCGGGTTTTTAGGGCGGTGCTAAAGTGATCTTAGAAGTGAAAAGCTGCTTTGAGAATGATGATTGCATGCAATGATGACGCAAAAAATGACTCGGTATCCCCCCTTCCCCCTGTCACTGTCAATTTCTTGTTTCTAAAGGATGAGAGAAGTGCTACACCTGGTGGAGAGAGATTGTAAGATAGAAATGGTTGCTTTATGCGTGCTGTACGTTACGACATGACACGTCAAGATGTAACGGAGGGTCCGTTCTTTTTCAACTTTTCTCCAATACTATAGAGCTATTACCATGTCAATCAACGCTTGAATAGAAACCTAGTTCACACCCCCGATTCTGAAGTCAACACAGTCGCTACAGTCCAATTTGTTTTCTTTGTAGCCTCGTTTGAATGTTGCGGTTGCGCACATTTGTACGGAATGGGGTGAGTTTACGTTAGCTGGCTAGCTATTTATTTTCATGAACTGAAGTTCAATTTCAATAGTTGAACAACAAGTGGCAACCTAGCTAATACTTACTCACAAGGATTCCTAAATACTTTTTAAGAATAATGAAAATGACTGCAGTTTCTACTGGTCATTGTTTTCAGGCTGGTTGTATTGGTGCTAGCTAGGTACCAAGCTAAAGCTAGCATTTTTAGCTAATATCATCTGATTCCGATATGTTCACTGATATATGCATCCCTAATTGAATATCTGTTTGACAGGCATTGACATATTGTGAGTGTCAATGAATACGGTCTGATGATGCTGGATTCTTTTTTGCGAATGTGGGCCTGGTAAAAAAAAGATTGATATAGCTCTATCAATCTAATCATAGCATTCCTTTCTTCTTGGCAAATGTGTTAATAATCATTCAAAGTCATAAACTTAACAAATGTAGGCTTCATTCAAACATTGGCCAAGAATACTTGACTAAATTGTAGGCCATAGCCCAACAATGAGATGGGGACACGGCTATATATTCACCCAGACCCCACCGACTACATCCTCTTTAGTTAATAGATGTGATGTAGTATGCAACGTAATAAAGTTAGCCATTCCCCCCCCCAATTGTATTTTTCTCATGCTTTGTGAACGGGTCCTTTTCCAACAATCCAGAGAGAAAGTGAAATAGTGACAGGGGGAATAGATACACAGTGAATAACAAATACAAAATAACATGGCTATATACAGGGAGTAGTACCAGTGTGCAGGAGTAAGAGGTCATTGAGGTAGCTGTACATATAGGTAGGGGTAAAGTGACTAATAGACAGTAGCATCAGCAATGTGGTGAGTATGAAAGTCAGTGTGTGTGTTGGGATGTCAGTGTTACTGTGTTGGTAGAGTCCCGTGTGTGCATAGTCAGTGCAAGTGGGTTGGTGCAAAAAAGGGTCAATGCAGGTAGCCATTTGATTAGTTATTTAGCAGTCTTATGGCTTGGCGGTAGAAGCTGTTCAGGATCCTGTTGATTCTAGACTCTGTTATCATATAGTTGTATGTTTTGAATACTTCAAAAATATACAGTGTTCAACAACATCTGCTCCCCGGGCGTCAATGACATCGATTAAGGAAGCCTCCTGCACCCCTCTGATTCAGGGGTTGGGTTAAATGCGGGAGACACATTTCGGTTGAATGCGTTCAGTTGTGCAACTGACTAGGTATCCCCTTTCCTTTAGAAAATCAAATCAAATCAAATCAAATGTTATTTGTCACATACACATGGTTAGCAGATGTTAATGCGAGTGTAGCGAAATGCTTGTGCTTCTAGTTCTGACAATGCAGTAATAACCAACAAGTAATCTAGCTAACAATTCCAAAACTACTACCTTATAGACAGACACAAGTGTAAGGGGATAAAGAATATGTACATAAAGATATATGAATGAGTGATGGTACAGAGCAGCATAGGCAAGATACAGTAGATGGTATTGAGTGCAGTATATAGATATGAGATGAGTATGTAAACAAGTGGCATAGTTAAAGTGGCTAGTGATACATGTATTACATAAGGATGCAGTAGATGATATAGAGTACAGTATATACGTATACATATGAGATGAATAATGTAGGGAACATTATATTAGGTAGCATTGTTTAAAGTGGCTAGTGATATATTTGACATCATTTCCCATCAATTCCCATTATTAAAGTGGCTGGAGTTGAGTCACTCAATGTTAGTGGTGGCTGTTTAACAGTCTGATGGCCTTGAGATAGAAGCTGTTTTTCAGTCTCTCGGTCCTAGCTTTGATGCACCTGTACTGACCTCGCCTTCTGGATGATAGCGGGGTGAACAGGCAGTGGCTCAGGTGGTTGCTGTCCTTGATGATCTTTATGGCCTTCCTGTGACATCGGGTGGTGTAGGTGTCCTGGAGGGCAGGTAGTTTGCCCCCGGTGATGCGTTGTGCAGACCTCACTACCCTCTGGAGAGCCTTACGGTTGTGGGCGGAGCAGTTGCCATACCAGGCGGTGATACAGCCCGACAGGATGCTCTCGATTGTGCATCTGTAGAAGTTTGTGAGTGCTTTTGGTGATAAGCCGAATTCTTCAGCCTCCTGAGGTTGAAGAGGCGCTGCTGCGCCTTCTTCACGATGCTGTCTGTGTGGGTGGACCAATTCAGTTTGTCTGTGATGTGTACGCCGAGGAACTTAAAACTTACTACCCTCTCCACTACTGTTTCATCGATGTGGATAGGGGGGTGTTCCCTCTGCTGTTTCCTGAAGTCCACAATCATCTCCTTAGTTTTGTTGACGTTGAGTGTGAGGTTATTTTCCTGACACCACACTCCGAGGGCCCTCACCTGCTCCCTGTAGGCCGTCTCGTCGTTGTTGGTAATCAAGCCTACCACTGTTGTGTCGTCCGCAAACTTGATGATTGAGTTGGAAGCGTGCATGGCCACGCAGTCGTGGGTGAACAGGGAGTACAGGAGAGGGCTCAGAACGCACCCTTGTGGGGCCCCAGTGTTGAGGATCAGCGGGGTGGAGATGTTGTTGCCTACACTCACCACCTGGGGGGCGGCCCGTCAGGAAGTCCAGTACCCAGTTGCACAGGGCGGGGTCGAGACCCAGAGCTTGGAGGGCACTATGGTGTTAAATGCCGAGCTGTAGTCGATGAACAGCATTCTCACATAAGTCTACACCTTTAACTTTTTTCACATTTTACTACCTTAAAATTCAAACCTAAAAGAGATTAAATTATTTTTTCTACTGATCTAACAACCTACTCCTCATTTTCAAAGTGAAAGAATGTTAGTACATTTTTCTAATCAAAATAAGTTGGACAAGTCTCTAACTGTTAGAAATATTATGAATAAATGAATAAACAATATCCTCATTTTAAATAGAACTGTAACTAAGTAAACTTATACTCTGTTTTATTATATCTGATTAACAATATGAGTTCATAAGAAGGGATTGTGTGACACAGACAAGGAGTAATTAAAGTTAATGAACACCATTCCAACCTGGAAGAAAGAAATGGGTTGTGGATTAAGTAAACAGATAAGGTAGTTAACCTATGGTTGAACCTACGAAACTTAGCTCTGGGGTGTTTTAGATAAGACAGTGAGTGCATTCCTAGGTTTTCTGTTAATTAGAACTGTCAGCTAAGTGGTGATTGATAACGTTGAGGGGTCAAAGATTAATTCAGTTATGTTGTGTGACCTGTGAGTGTGTTAGTGAGTTAGAATGAACTTTTAACCTCACTTGATTCTAGGTCGGGAGGAGGGGATTCATTCTAGAAGCAATGAAATGATGTCATGTTATTGTATATAAACTGTTGCTCATGGTAACGTGGCAGCGCATTCCGAGAATAAATTCTGTTACCTATTATTGAAAAGACTGGTCTCCGTCTATTTTATGCATACAAGAATCTTACAAATTCTCATAAAATAGATCAAGGGAATTCAATTAATGAATACATATTGGTATAATTAAATTACAGTAACACTAATTCCCTGAGTTAATCATTGGTGGAATCACCTTGGGCATCAGTGAATCATTTGGAATAAGATTCTACCAACTTTTCCCAACTCTTCGGGTTATATACTCAGTTGCTAGTTTTATTAGGTACACCACCCCGTTCACAAAAATGGTTAGCTCCTAGAGACACGTGGCCATGGGTTGCTATATAAAGCAGGCAGATGGGCATTGAGGCATTCAGTTTAATGTTTGCTTGAATGTTAGAATGGGCAAAACAAGTGACTTAAGCGACTTTGAGCATGGTATAATCGTCGGTACCAGGCGCACCGGTTCCAGTATCTTAGAAACGACCGGCCTCCTGGGCTTTTCACGCATGACCTGCTAGATGGCCGAATGGTAAGGAACATCAGATTTGCCACCAATGCTCCTTTTATATGACACATCACTGCACTTTATACTCCTCTGTAAACTGGTCATATCTGTATACCCGTCGCAAGACCCACTGGTTGATGCTTATTTATAAAACCCTCTTAGGCCTCACTCCCCTATATCTGATATATCTACTGCAGCCCTCATTCTCCACATACAACACCCATTCTGCCAGTCACATTCTGTTAAAGTCCCCAAAGCATATACATCCCTGGGTCGCTCCTCTTTTCAGTTCGCTGCAGCTAGTGACTGGAACGAGCTGCAACAAACACTCAAACTGGACAGTTTTATCTCAATCTCGTCATTCAAAGACCCAATCATGGACACTCTTACTGACAGTTGTGGCTGCTGTTTATGATATATTGTTGTCTCTACCATCTTGACCTTTGTGCTGTTGCCCAATAATGTTTGTACCATGTTTTTGTGCTGCTACCATGTGTTGTTACCATGTTGTTTTTGTGTTGCTACCATGCTGTGTTGTCATGTTTTGCTGTTAAGTTGTTGTCTTAGGTCTCTATGTAGTGTTGTCTCTCTTGTTGTGATGTGTGTTTTGTCCTATATTTATAGTGTATTTATTTTTTAAACCCCAGGCCCCCGTCCCACAGGAGGCTTTTTGCCTTTTGGTAGGCTGTCGTTGTAAATAAAAATGTGTTCTTAACTGACTTGTCTAGCTAAATAAAATAAATAAATTAACAGTGTCTAGGGTTTACCGAGAATGGAGCAACAAACAAAAAACATCCAGTCAGCGGCAGTCCTGTGGGCGAAAAATAGCGTGTTGAAGGCGAATGGAAAGAATTGTACAAGCTAACATGCAGGCCACAAACAGGGAAATAACGGCGCAGTACAACAGTGGTGTGCAGAACAGCATTTAGGAACGCACAACAGATCTACACAACTTACTCTTCATTTTCACGGATGGGCTATTGCAGCAGACGAGCACACTGGGTTCCACTCTATCGGCTTAAAACAAGAAGAAGCGGCTCTAGTGGGCACGGAATCACCAACACTGGACAACTTGAGGAGTGGTTTAAAAATTGCCTGGTCCGACTAATCCCGGCGCTGTTGCATCATGCTGATGGCAGTCAGGATTTGGCAAAAGCATCATGAGGCCATGGGCCCCATCCTGCCTGGTGTCAATGGTATAGTCTGGTGTCGGTGGTGTAATGGTGTGGGGAATGTTTTCCTGGCACACATTAGGTCCCTTGATACCAATTGAGCAACATTTGAATGCCATAGCATATCTGAACATTGTTGCTGACCAGGTGCATCCCTTCATGGCTACAGGGGGATCTGACCCAGTACTAGATGTACCTAATAAACTGACCACTGAGTGTATATTCATTTGTTTTGGTCAAAATTACTCAAGCTCATTAAATTTGTTTGGGAATCATTGATGGACTGCAATATTCAAACCTTGTCTCTGTTTTTCAAGCAGTTTTAAGACCACTCAGGAACACTCCAAGTCTTGGAAAGACATTCTGGTGTGTCTTCCACATTAGAATTTGTTTAAAACTCCTATCCCAAGGTTAGGTTTTCAGAAGACAAACCTTTCCTCGAACTTTTTACCTGAGCTGTGCTCCTTTAAAAATATTTATTTTGATCCTAACAAACTCTCTAGTCCCTGCCGATGACAAGCATACCCATAACATGATGCTGTCACCACTAATACTTGAAAATAGAGAGAGTTTCACTCGTGGCGTTTTTAATTTAGACCCCCAAAAATAATTTGCCATGTTGTCTTGCAGTATTACTTAACAGCCTTGTTGCAAACAGAATGGGTGATTAGGAGTTTTTTCCCCCCACTTCTTTTCACTTTGTCATACAGGGCAGTAATATGAAGTGAAGGGACTGGGAAGTTTGTTAAGATCAAAATAAATATGAAAGGAGCACAGCCCAGGTAAAGCTACAGAAAAACCCACCTCTGTCTTCTGAAAACCTAACCCTGGGATAGGGTTTTATTTTTCAGTGGGACAAATATTTTAATGCAAAAGACACACCAGAATGGCTTTCAAAAGTTGTTGATTGTTCCTGAATGGTCCAGTCAGTTTATTTTTCTATTTAAAAAAAAAATGTTTAAAGCCGATATTAAATATTGCTGTCCAATGATTTACAACCAAATGTACTGAGCTTGAGAAATGTTGATTTTTAAAAACAATGGATATACAGTATTTTGCCTTAACCTCAAGGATCCGCCCCTTTTTTCTCTCTCCAAATGTAGCCTAAAATTACATACCCAAATCTAACTGCCTGTATCTCAGCCCCTGAAGCAAGGATATGCATATTCTTGGTACCATTTTTAAAGAAAACACTTTGATGTTTGTGGAAATGTCGGAGAATATAACACCAATAGATCTGGTAGAAGATAATACAAAGAAAAAAACAACTGTTCTTTTTTTTTTTTTTTTTTTTTTGTACTATTTTTGAAATGCAAGAGAAAGGACATAATGTACTATTCCAGCCCAGGGGCAATTTCGATTGTTGCCACTAGATGGCAGAGTATGTGCAAAGTTTAGACTGAGCCAATGAACCATTGCATTTCTGTTCAATTTTTTTTATCCTCAAACAATAGCATGATATTATTTCACTGTAATAGCTACTGTAAAGTGGACAGTGCAGTTAGATTAACAAGACTTTAAGCTCTCTGCCAATATCAGATATGTCTATGTTCTGGGAAATGTTCTTGTTACTTACAACCTCATGCTAATCGCATTAGCCTACGTTAGCTCAACTGTCCCATGGAAGGGACACCGATCATTAATTAAGAGCTGTGCAAAGTTGGTAGAATCATAATGAAGTTATTCACAGCTGTAATGGTTGCCAAAGATGCTTCCACCAAGTATTAACTGGGGTTTGAAGACACACAATCAAGACATCTTGTATTTGTTTATTAATTTGGAAAATGTTCTATAGCTTTCTTTCACTTTAAAATTGTGCAGTACTGTAGGTTGTGTAGCTCTGCAATCCCTTTTTTTAGATTTGATTTGAAGGCAGCTAAATGTGAAGACAAGTGGGTGTTTACTTTCACTAGGCACTTTATATTTCTTTAGTAAATGTATCATATCTATTTGCAAGTGTAATTGCGGCATAAATTCACCTTCAAGATGGCAATTTTAGTCCTCTATGTTAGTGTCATTGTTATGCATGCTTTATACAGGCTTTTTATCTTAATTCTGCCCACTTTTTTTTAGATCACTGGGGAGAGATATTGTCTTGCTCAGGAGGAGGCCCTCTATGCTTCGCACAGCTACATTACATTTACATTTAAGTCATTTAGCAGACGCTCTTATCCAGAACGACTTACAAATTGGTGCATTCACCTTATGACATCCAGTGGAACAGCCACTTTACAATAGTGCATCTAAATCTTTTAAGGGGGGTTAGAAGGATTACTTTATCCTATCCTAGGTATTCCTTAAAGAGGTGGGGTTTCAGGTGTCTCCGGAAGGTGGTGATTGACTCCGCTGTCCTGGCGTCGTGAGGGAGTTTGTTCCACCATTGGGGGGCCAGAGCAGCGAACAGTTTTGACTGGGCTGAGCGGGAACTGTACTTCCTCAGTGGTAGGGAGGCGAGCAGGCCAGAGGTGGATGAACGCAGCTACCTCTGTCTGCTCATCTCCACACGGCAACACATGGCTCTCTACGACATCGACCATGGGAAAGGGCAGCATGACACAGAGGAGATGGCAGGAATTGTGGGACTCAGGCTGCCCACCCAGCCTGGGGGGAAGGGCTGGGAGAAGTGAAGGAAGGGAGAAGACTCTCATACCGCACCAGAGGGTTGTAAAATTATCACGCTGGACCTAATGCTATTTTGCTCTTTTATAAAACAGAGGAAGAGATGAAGGCTGCTATGAACAAGGACTATGATTTGTTATTATACAAGGGAGGATCAAAGCTATTAGAAATATGAGATTCCCAGCTCTCCCTACCACTCCTCACTTTGTGTCGGTCTTGAGACAATGGCTGTAATTAAAATATTTGTAAATAATGGGACAACTTTTGCCAATTAAAGTATGAATCACTTTTATCAGGTCACCATGACATCTCACTTTTCTTGCAATCCATATGCTGCTAGTGGCTGCTAATAATCTACTAATAAAACAACCAATTCAATCTAACATACATAACATAAAATGAAGTAATATCCCTTTTGATCTCAATTCAGTAAGGTTTACTTGGAGCAATGTATGATGTTCAGGTAAAGCATTCATACTCGGCAGATAAAACTGATGTGAAGTAATTCAGTCATATTTATATTTTAAAGGATATCAGGCAATTAAAATTCCTGGTTAATTAAAAGATGAAGCATTACAAAGAGGGTATGTTATGTCAGATGGATGTGAACTCATTGGGTGACCTTTGATCTTTTAAATGTATTGTTCTTCACTACCTTTTGGCCAGTGGTTTAAACATTTACATTTACATTTACATTTAAGTCATTTAGCAGACGCTCTTATCCAGAGCGACTTACAAATTGGTGCATACACCTTATGACAACCAGTGGAACAGCCACTTGCATCTAAATCTTGTTGGGGGGTGAGAAGGATTACTTACCCTTACTTACCCTATCCTAGGTATTCCTTGAAGAGGTGGGGTTTCAGGTGTCTCCGGAAGGTGGTGATTGACTCCGCTGTCCTGGCGTCGTGAGGGAGTTTGTTCCACCATTGGGGGCCAGAGCAGCGAACAGTTTTGACTGGGCTGAGCGGGAACTGTACTTCCTCAGTGGTAGGGAGGCGAGCAGGCCAGAGGTGGATGAACGCAGTGCCCTTGTTTGGGTGTAGGGCCTGATCAGAGCCTGGAGGTACTGAGGTGCCGTTCCCCTCACAGCTCCGTGGCGAGCACCATGGTCTTGTAGCGGATGCGAGCTTCAACTGGAAGCCAGTGGAGAGAGCGGAGGAGCGGGGTGACGTGAGAGAACTTGGGAAGGTTGAACACCAGACGGGCTGCGGCGTTCTGGATGAGTTGTAGGGGTTTAATGGCACAGGCAGGGAGCCCAGCCAACAGCGAGTTGCAGTAATCAAGACGGGAGATGACAAGTGCCTGGATTAGGACCTGCGCCGCTTCCTGTGTGAGGCAGGGTCGTACTCTGCGGATGTTGTAGAGCATGAACCTACAGGAACGGGACACCGCCTTGATGTTAGTTGAGAACGTCAGGGTGTTGTCCAGGATCACGCCAAGGTTCTTAGCGCTCTGGGAGGAGGACACAATGGAGTTGTCAACCGTGATGGCGAGATCATGGAACGGGCAGTCCTTCCCGGGAGGAAGAGGAGCTCCGTCTTGCTGAGGTTCAGCTTGAGGTGGTGATCCGTCATCCACACTGATATGTCTGCCAGACATGCAGAGATGCGATTCGCCACCTGGTCATCAGAAGGGGGAAAGGAGAAGATTAATTGTGTGTCGTCTGCATAGCAATGATAGGAGAGACCATGTGAGGTTATGACAGAGCCAAGTGACTTGGTGTATAGCGAGAATAAGAGAGGGCCTAGAACAGAGCCCTGGGGGACACCAGTGGTGAGAGCGCGTGGTGAAGACAGTGTGAAGACCAGCCAACAGTGAAATAAAGGAAAGGTCTTAGATAATGCTAGGGCATGCAACATGCATAAGAGAAGTATAACAATATGTTTTATTTGGTCTCTTATGTAGGCGTTTATAAGAAGATTATTACCAGCATAATGGAAAACAGCAGGAGTTGTATTGCTTTGTACTTGCATATTAATGTACTTCATTATTGTGTCTATGGCAACTGGCATTTCTACCAACTCCTCCACTACATTTTTCTCTGCAGTCTTTTGCCAGATTTGTTTCATTTGTTTATACGAGTAACATGTATTACCTTCTGGGAATTATTATACATTTTTTTCGTTCTTTGTCCTTATTTTCATCCTGGATTATAGTTCAAAAATAAAGCCTCGTCATTAACTGTGCCCCTATTGGACTATTCATTCTCTTCTATTCATCCCACTTTCTTAGTTAAATCTGTGAAGCTGTGTAACACTCCCCATTCCATTTGTTATACGGTGACTACCATTGTCTTCTGTGTGGGTTTAAATAGATTGACCCTAGAGCTACGCAGAACGCTGTGACACATA
This sequence comes from Oncorhynchus keta, assembly GCF_023373465.1. Taxonomy (NCBI): domain Eukaryota; kingdom Metazoa; phylum Chordata; class Actinopteri; order Salmoniformes; family Salmonidae; genus Oncorhynchus; species Oncorhynchus keta. The sequence continues at coordinate 17,524,842 of NC_068425.1, read as the reverse complement.
GGGACATGAAATATGCTTGCACATGCGCGGCAGCACCCACCGTTCACACGCATGCAGTGGAAATGTAATCCATAGTGGCACACCAACAGCGTCAAATTATAGTGTTATAAAGTCTCCAAATAACACGTGTCTCTACACCCCACTCCTCTATGCATCCCAAGACATTGAATTACTTTGACACACAGCTGGAGAGAGAGCAGTGACACGCTTGTGCAACATTGTGTTATGTGTATGTTTTGAAGTGGTATGTGAAAGCGATTGAAATGTTATCATTATCATTATAATCAGGATTCTGTATTACTGCATATAGTAGGCTACACCGCTGCTACATACACATAACACAATGTTGCATTAAGTATTAAGTATTCAGTGTATGTTTAATGCCAGTATAACCTTACGCAGTGGAGATCTAAATACAAATTAAATAAACTACATCATGTTACCGCCTGCAATAATGTGCATGATAATCGATGGGAATAATTATTACGTCAATTAAAAGTAGGCTAGCTATTAAGTGGAAATTGTGAAAAACCAAGCGTGGAGGCGGGGAAGGGAGGGCGGAGACAGTTGTTTATATTCGTGTGGCTCAGTGGCTGTAAGTTAACTCTTCTAGTGAGCTAGAAGCAAGATTCACTATTTCAACCTAGTTGTACTACTAGGTAACAACATCAGATAAACACGTGAATATATATGTTCTGATTTGATTTGTCCAATAAGGTCCGAGGATCAAGAAAAGGAGTGTACAAGTGAATCTCCTTATGTGATTTTAAAAGGAGGACAAAAATAAGAAGGTAGGCTAAATTATGAAATAAGAACAAGTTATTTCAAAGGAAGCAAAAGCTACAATAACACAGGCGATAACATAGCATAAAGGGACAACGCGTGCAGCAGAGTGGTGACCTGGCCAGAGCGCGATGTTTGGAATGATAAAGAATACAATTTTCGGGAACACCGAAGAAACGGACTACAAATTGCTCAGCAGCGAGACCAAGGTAGGACACACCTTGCCCTGTCAGTTTCAACTTGAGTGTGTGTGTCTGTCAGTCAAGCATTGCATTGGATCACTTGATCGCGCGCGCCACTGTACACCTCCGTCTTGTTTGGTGCATAAAACAACTGGTCACTACAGACAGATCTCTTCAGTATCTCACAAATATTGTTTTATTTTAAGACATTCTTAATTTGTTACTCACTTTGGTTTTCGTGAAACTAGCCTATTGGCCCCAGTCTACCATGATGTCAAGAAAAGTATATTTTGATTATCAGTAGGCTTATGTGTTATGCATTTTAAGGATTCTGTAATGCCAATCCCTTTAAAGTGTTTGACCTTTTGAAACCAACCATTGTTAATTACACCTTACCTCCTGGCACCTGTGAGCTCGCAGTAGAAGGTGTGTGTTCCCTATGACCTCAGTAGTGGCACCACTGTGTGTACTGCTACACTGACCATACCTCCTTAAGAGTTTGACATAATATAAGAATTTGTTATTAACTGACTTGCCTAGTTAAATAAAGGTTCAATAAAAATAAATAATACTGAGGTCATTAAAAGCAAGGTTGTGTTCTCTGAGAGAGACTGACAGATAATTTGAGGTTGGTTGGGAAAGGGTTTGGTGAAACTAGTCATGTGTGAGCTTCCATATGATTTACTTTTGCACCCTGACAGAGTTCTTCATTAAATACTACGTACATTTGAGACGAGACAAAGCCAGACAGATGGAGGCAAAGACGACTGCTAGATCAATTGACAGAGAGCGTGGAATCAAGTGACACTGACAAACACATCTACAGACATTGGCCTGGCAAAGAGACTGATCATGAATCTGGAACTACTTCAATCTATAACATGCAACCAGACGACCAAAAAGGCTGTAAGAGGAATAGGAAAAAGAGAGTCTTTGTATCAATAGGCACGAGTGGCCATTAAATAGGCACGAGTGGCCATTAAATAGGCACGAGTGGCCATTAAATAGGCAATAGACAGGCTGTTTGCAGTTTTGAAATCAGTCAGTGCTAAATCTGTGAACTTCACTAGAGCCTAAATGATCACACTGAAATCTCACACGAACACACGATCAGAGGAATTTGAGTCTGACATCATACACTCTTAATTAAAACTGACATTGAATGCAGATGAACTGTCTGCACATGCTCAGACACACACACACAGCTTGGTGGGTCCTGTCATATTTCAGGGCTTACAAATGGAAGGAAATGGCTTTAAAGTTAGAATCCTTAGTAGTTACATTAATTTTTGGACTTATCAATTCATGTAATGTACCCATTGATTCTTGAAGAATGTAACATAAATGCCTCATGAGCTTAGTTCAACTGTCGCACCCCATCACCCCAATGTTTGTAAACAACATAAATGTAAACAAACACTGTATAGCCTCAAAACATGGTAAAACTATAATTGTGTCATCATGGATGGTCAGTCCTTGCGTCCTTTCTCTGTCATTGAATTTGAGAGTGGTTTCTCCCTTTTTACTAAAAAGGTGCTATTCTTTTTATTTTCATGTTTTTTTCTTCACGGAATTGATATTATGCAATGTTTTAATTTCTCTGAAATGATCTTACTTGGCACCATGCATTGTTTAGTAATGACAAGACATTTGATTAGATGGACGAGTTGACAGCACAATATGCTGATTATATAATGACAGCACATTGTCTATTTCTTGATACACAAGACAGGCTCATACTCCAAGCCAACTGAATGGTTATAGAGGCCATAGTTGTCATGTAAGGCTGAAATGTCAACTTCTCTGTGTGAGAGGTTTACAAACGTCCCATGACATTGTGTGGTGACATTCAAACCAATTAAAACCATTTGTTTAAAAGTTAGAAAAAGAAAGAGAGCAGGTTGAATATGAAATGAATTGCTAATATTAGCACATCCACAATAATTATGGCCCATGTATACCCAGCTGAGAGACAGAGTAATTATATATGAAGGCTGCAGGATTCCAGCTAAGCACACACACTAATTGCACCTTTAGACTGAACTCAGGAACAAAGTGTTCAATTATTGCTGTTGGAACATGTCACCTACATGTATTGTTAATGTTGGTCACAGTGACATATACCACCCATACGTAGAATGTATGCACACATGACTGTAAGTCGCTTTGGATAAAAGCGTCTGCTAAATGGCATATATTATTATTATTATTATTATTACCATGGGCTCCAAAGTATTGGGACAGTGAATTTTGTTGTTATTTTGGCTCTGTACTCCAGCACTTTTGGATACTTTTATTGTAAATAAGAATAGAATGTTTCTAAACACTTCTACATTTTCTCGCTCATCATTATTCACATTTCATTCAGGAGTATCTGTAATCATGGTAGCATCCACATAATAAAAACACAATGTAACCTGTATTTTACCTAGGATAGTCCGTTAAGAACAAATTCTTATTTACAATGACGGCCTACATCGGCCAAACCCTAACCTGGACGACACTGGGCCAATTGTGCACCGCCATATAGGACTCCCAATCACGGCCAGTTGTGATACAGCCTGGAATCAAACCAGGGTCTGTAGTGACGCTTCTAGCACTGAGATGCAGTGTCTTAGACAGCTGCGCCACTCAGGAGCCCAAATTAATTAATGTAGAAACATATTCTATCCTTGTTTACAATAAAAGTGCCTACAAAATGACACAATACTGTACATTATTTACCATTAATTTCTATTGGGCACAAAATAATCTAAAACACAACCAAAACAAACAGCAAATGCATCCAACACATTTTTGTAGTCATTGCATGCTATGAATATGGTACTTAACTTTTGAATACTTTAATACACATATAAGTGAATTTGTCCCAATTATTTTGGTCCCCTAATATAGGGGGACTATGTACAAAAAGTGCTGTATCTAAATGGTTCACCCAACATGAATGAAAATACCCTCAAATGGACAATCTGCACTTCAACCTCATAGTCAGTGTATCATTTCAAATCCAAAGTTCTGGAGTACAGAGCCAAAATAACCAAAATTGTGGAATAACACAATGGGAATGGGCCAGTTGACACCAGTGACACATCATAGCATAATTGCAGTGAAGTAAGAAAACGTGTTAAAGATATGGCATTACTGTCACCCCATCCATCTACTGTAGTTATTTCCTATGAGCTTACATTTACATTTATTCCACAGTCTCAAGGATGGGTTGCAGCCACAACGCCTTCATTAATATGAACACCAAACACCAGTCAGAAGCACTATGAACGAGTTCTTGATATCCCAATTAGACCAGCTGGAGTCAATTATTAGTGTCTAGAGAATTCTGCTAAGTTAAACCTTTTAGCTATTCAGCAACACAGTTCAATCCCTGTATCAATAAATACAATTAATCCCATATCAATATGGTTGCTAGGGCCAAGACGTAACGTTCCTGTTATTTAATGGTTGATATTTCTCAGCATAAGCCTTCCTCTTAGGACAAGAACATCATAACATGTATAAGAACAGGCTGCAAGTCAGTGAGTGTGTGTACACACCGCATTAACCCCACTGTGCCATGTGTGTGTGCGCGCGCAGCGCCTATGGTTTGGTCTTATGTAAGAACAGGCATCTCTGTCCCATTATTCTCTTTAGGCTTCATTAAACACTGCGGGACCCTGAGAGCAGAGCAGGAAAGAGCTGGAATCAAATCAACGTAATATTTTTTATTTAGATCCTTTTCTGGGGGCATTTGGCTGTCCTCTGTTCGTTTCCACTCCAAGTGTTTCAACGGCATCAGTGAACACAGATTCTGCCCATTGCATATCGCCAATCACAGCACCCCCAGCCCCACCCCCCTCTAACCCCCAAGTAGTGTGTGGCTTCCTTCCCTCTGAACAGTTTGTCAACATGTGTGTCATTGGTGAATCACGTTTGGCCTCCCGCTCTCTTTCCCAGGAGGGGGTCAGCTATGAGGTGCGGCGGTACGATGGTGCAAAGTATGCCTCAGTGAGCTCAGAGGGGCGGACCTTTGACCAGGTGACGGGGGAGCTAGTGAGGAAGCTGCTCGTGTACATTGGGGGAAGCAACGACCAAGGTGAGACAATCAGAGAGCAGGGCCTGTCCTGTCAGTCAATGGACTTCATATGTGGACACATCTTTAATGAGCCCTAAGCTCAGAAAGATCTAGGGCCTCAACTCAATCCATATTGCTGATGTTCAGGCCTATAGCGCGATTGAAATTTGAAGGACATTTCCTGATTGAGCCGACATATGCAGCGCTTACCATGAATGCGGAAACATTGCCTTTAAATTTCGGAACTGACCACTGTAGCGCAGGTCTTAAGCACTACGGATTTAATTGAGCCACCGATGTAATGTGCATATCTGAAAGTATTGCATTGATGTAAGCGAGTAATATGGTGAAAACTCTTTCTATTCTACCAGAGGGTTTGATAGTGTTATTACCATGTTACTGGCACCTATTCAGTACTTTCAGATCTTCAAGGGTGACTGAAGAAGTGTCTACTCTGTTTGATGCCAGAGGTCAGTTTGAAACTGGGCATAAGAGGATGCAATGAACTCGATGCACACATAAGACTGTTGCAATAAGTAGTTTCCTATCCCCTCTATCTGTCCTCTGTATCTTTGTTTTCCAAGGGGAGGCAATGGGGACGACAGCACCGGTTATCATCACAGTATATCCCAGGGACGACGGTGTGATGTCACGCCGTTTGGTGGTTAGCCTCAGGATTCCTACCAACTACCAAGTCAGTCCCCCTGTGCCCATCGACAGTGCCATCAGAATCGAGGATCGACCCGGCATGACTGTCTACTCACTGTGGGTGTCTCCATGCAGTCTTCACCTCACTTTGTTCTTTAATTCTTTACGACACAGAATGTATTTAATAATCATAAATGATTTGATCACATATCCTCTTTCTCTCTCCTTTCCTATCCACCTACCCTTTCTTTTCACAGGCAGTTTGGAGGCTTCGCAGGGGAGACTGAGTACCGAGCAGAGGCCTCTCGCCTAACCAAAACTCTTGGTGAGACTGCCCCATTTCAACGGAAACAGTACTTCTGCTGCACCTACGACCCGCCAATGAAACCCTACGGCCGACGCAACGAGGTGTGGTTCCTACAGGAGGAGCCATAAGGGAAGCATTAAGACCGACTCTTAATAATAAACTATAGTCACTTCCTCTCCTTCATCTTCACTGATCACTCCACATCTTGATCTTCATCTCCAAAAAATAGGATATGTGAAAATAATATGACAACAACAGGGGATTTGTTTTCAGATCAGTGCAAATGAAGGAGAGGTGATGCAAAGAAGTGTATTAGACTATTGAAAGGTCATAAAGGGGAGGGATGGGCAGCGGGCTACATAGTTACTGGTCCAAAGTAGTGCAATAGTACGGTACCATTATCAGTAACTGGATATTAAGTGGCCTGGGGTAGGAGCCACTAACCACAATGTACCGCTGTGTGTTATAGGTGGTACATCATTAAGTTCTTATTTTGTACACCCAGGGTTTGACACTCCCCTTAAATCATGCTTCATAGTGCTGGGAAGAAAAGCACATTAAATCACTGTACACATCACTATTCAGCAGTCTAATTATATTATGCTTCACTACACACACCATAAAAACAAAATGACAGTTAAGTATTCAATAAGTAATTAAATTAAGTTTTAAAAAGCACAATTCCTTTTCCCAAGGGAGGGAATTGGAAATAAACTAGGAATTGAGCCATAGAGTAGTGATAGTCAAATGTTTTCCTTAGTATGAATTAGTTGGTGGGGAGGGAATGAAGGAGAAATATATTAGTCATTCCTTAAGTGTTATCATTTGAGATGTCTAATCCTTCTGTGATGATGACATGAAAACTTTAAGACAGCAGTTGTGTGTAATGAATGTTTTGGCGTGCTTGTATTTGGAGTCTTTGAATTGTAATGTTATTATGATTCTTGAAACTGTATTTTGAAATACCTCTGTATGGTGTGTGATTTTCTGTGAAAATATGGAGTGACGATATCATCAGGATTTGATAGCGTTTCATATCATATTTATTCAAGATATTACTAATACGATTTTTTTGTGCAAAACTGATGTTTTCTTTTTTAGTTCTATACAAAATAATGCTTAAAGTACTGGTACACCACTGTTTTGGATAGGTTTTACATAAACATTTATTTATTATTAGATTTTGAATCAATATGAAGAACTCAAAAGAAGGATTTAGGGTTTACAAACAAGATATTTCAGACATTTGATAAATTTAAGCAGATACTTAAAACCAACCAAACCTATAACCTAAAACTAGTACAAAATGTCCTCACTATGCACTAAAATAGCAATTATATGGTCTGTTAGTCACTACAACCCAGTTTAAACAGGAATAAATTAGTGGTTTTCACAGGTTAATTCATCACAACTGCAAGAAAGCACTGTGTAGCGGACTAGCGGCTAAATAAATACATGGCCTAGTAACCCCACACTTGTGTAATTGCACAGAGTAGGGTTTTGGTTTCAGCCGGGCTTTGCATTCATTGATATAATATATAAAGGGTTCGACTAGGGCATGGGTTATTCATGTGACCAGTTATCATCTCTAGGCTCAAGTTATTTGTGAGATCTAGGAATATTGCACATTACCAATAATCTAACATACGTAGCGGTACATGTCAGTACACCATCCAATTGCCATATTCAAACAACATGCACTTCCTTCAATAAAAAGCCAGAAATAATCTAGAAAGGTATGGTGTGCAATGAGAGCACTGGGAACTTCAGCTTTCATTCAAGGCTCTCTGGAACAAACTTAAACCACGCACCAACACAATGGAAACACTTACTGTGAACGTGAATGTAAAAATACTTTACAATACTAGTAGGAATAGAAATTGTCGTTTTGTTAATAAGCATCATTTTAATCGAAAATTGTTATAAAATGTATTTTGTTAATAAACCTCTGGATTTAAAAAATGCTGTAAATATTTAATGCCTATACATTCCCCATATTGCCCATCACATGTTCCTCAACAGGGCAGTTAGAAACCCTTCCCTAAGTACAGGACACTTCCACATTCTAACAGACTGAGGGAGAGAGAGACCACCATGATAACTGAAAAGATTGAATACTTATCCGTTACGTGAATAACCATTTACTTGGCAATTGACAAAATAAACTGAGTGGGAGGGGGTGAAATAAAGCTTTACTCGTGATTAAAAGGAAACATTCATCATTTGAAAATGTCCCAACATTGTTGTGCCTCAAAATTACTTGTGTAAATTGCCAGAAAATAATCTTGCCTTTTTGTCAATGTTGTACTTTATACTTTCCTTTCCAGTCTAATAATTATCATCCGATTAATAATTTGCTGTTGCATTTATTAGGGGATGATGGTTATTGAGCTTTAGTTGTTCTTCTTCTCTGGATAGCCTGGGTAAGGAGCAGGAGGGGCAGAAGGTGCATAGGGAGGAGGCTGTTCCTATGTTGGAATAAACAGGGATAGAATATCTTAAAAACTCTGAACTAAAAATATAAACAGCATAAAGTGTATGCACTGAATGTACATGGAGAGAATAACAGGTCCCTTACCATGGGCATGTAGACATTGTGGGGGTTGTTGGGGTTGAAATAGGCGCTGCCTGCTGCCTCTGCTGCCTTGGCATTACCTGAGGATCAGGGAGAGACAGAGAAATGAGGGGAGGATAATGCACATGTATAGTAACTGATACAGAAGCACATGCTACTACAACTGTAGAGTAGGAGAGACAATGGAGCACACTTAGCACAGTATATTGCAGCAGGATACTCGTGACAAGACATCTTCCGGACTGAATGATGCACACTTCCAACTCTATTTCAATTCTCCAAAACCCACAAATAAACACACAACTGATATGTAAATTAGGCGTACTGAGTTCAGGCCAACTGGGTTGTTTTATGGGGTAAGGGAGACTAGGGGCGAGAGGTATTTTGTTTGTTTCTCCTATTTAATATGATGTGTACCGGTTACGACATCAGCACTCCTTTCTTAGTGCCATGCGTCATGTGCTTCATATTGAGGCAGACTGATGGCATCAGACAGATGCAGCGATCCAGACATACAGAGAGAGACAGGGAGACAAACCTGCAGGGAGAGCAGCCCAGTTTTGAGGGGGCCCAGGATAGGGGGGAGGTGGGGCCATGTAGGCAGGGGCAGATGGGTACATTCCTGCAACACAAGAGAGAATAAACAAAATACTCATAACAGCCTTGGGGACACATCTTTACTTGAAGTAGTTATAAATATTGATACCAATCAATAAAATTCATACACTCATAACAATGGAGGCATTATCCAAAATATTTCCATATTTAAGTGCTAGGCAATCTCTAATGTAAACTTCAATCTGCTAGCATCATAGCATTTGATTCTCAATTATTATGACCCAAACCTGCATAACATACAAACAGTTTTATAGCAATGATAAAGTTCTTTAATAACCAACCTGCGGCTGCCATAGGGTAGGGATAGCCCATGTTGCCTGGGGGAGGCTGGTAGAAACCATTCTGCTGGGGTGGGGATTCATACGGGTAGTTCTGAGGAACAGCTGGTGGGCCGTAGCCATTCATCACTCCAGGAGAGGGATAGCCAAAGGAGGCACCTCCATTTTGAGCAGGAGGGGCACGAGATGCTAAAACAAAGTTGAGGGTTAATCTTAAAATACAGACTGGACTAAAAGAGTAACATGTAAAACAAATATGTAGCCTAACAAATATAACAAACTTTGACTGCATTACCAGGAAATTCTTTAGTGATGTACATGTTAAATGAATTATTTAAATTGTACAATATAAACTGAATAAAGCAGATACTGTATGTTGAATGACAAATAGGCTCTTTACTGACAAACATGGCAGTCATGAAATTACTTACCATTTGTTGCCAGTTTGAAGAGGTGCTGACCTAACTCGATGGCTCCCCCACTGGAAAAAGACATCTTGAAGCTAGCCTGGCCTTCCCAGCCTCCTGAAACCAAAGAAAGTAGAGTCAAAACATTGATGAGCACTGTGTACTTGTCTTTGCATTAAATTACACGTCTGATATTGAATTATAATCAGTGCTTTGGAGGAGATGTCACACTTCAATTTCTACTGCTGCTGCTAAAAACTACTACTGCTGCTAAAAACTTTGACACATAGACATTGTAAGTAAAACGAGATTGTGGTTTACAGACTGATGTCAGCCTCGGAAAATATCTGGCCTTGGCAAATCACACTTGCGTCATTGATTCACTTCTACATGTATTCCTAGGACACATCAGGCCATACCTGGGACTGGAGGCCATAAACACTTTGCATGCTCTACAGTTATTTCCTCATGATGGTATTGAATGCTACAGGAGGACAACAAACTGCTGCCTACCCCCAGCTTCAGCAGACACTGTGCCCCTGATGTAATTGGCGGCGAAGACTGGCTGCTCAATGCTGCAGCCCTTCATCAGGTAGTATGGGAACATCACAGACCCCAGGCAGTCCTTGGCATTACTGGACACAAACACCAACTGAAACGAGGACAAACAGAGCAATGGTAGTCTTCTAGTTTGTGATACGGCAGACAGGATGGCGTGAGTGGTGAAACAGAAGAGTCGTATGTCTTTGTGAGTTTTTATTTGTAGTTAATTTTTTACCCCCTTTTCTCAATATCCAATTGGTAGTCAAAGTCTTGTCCCATCGCTGCAACTACCCTACGGACTCAGGAGAGGCGAAGGTCGAGAGCCATGCGTCCTCTGAAACACGACGCTGCCAAGCCACTGCTTCTTGACACACTGCTCACTTAACCCGGAAGCCAGCCTAACCAATGTGTCGGAGGAAACAACATCCAGCTGGCGACCGGAGTCAGCTTGCAGACGCCCAGCCCACCACAAGGAGTCACTAGAGCGCAATGGGACAAGGACATTCCGGCCAGCCAAACCCTCCCCTAACCCATATGACGCTAGGCCAATTGTGCGCTGCCTCATGGGTCTCCGGGTCGTAGCCAGCTGCGACACAGCCTGGGATTGAACCCGGGTCTGTAGAGATGCCTCTAGCACTGCGATGCAGTGCCGTAGACCGCACCACTCGGGAAGCCCCCTTTTTTACTTTTGATGTTGAGTCTTTCCCCAAAAAAGTGATGTTAGGATACATAAGTTAGCCCGTAAAAACTTTTGTGCCAAATACATTACATTGTTACAGGTGTCAAGCTTATGGGCAGCAGTGTATAGGAGGGAGGTTCCTAGGTGTGAGAAGTGTGCAGAAGGGCACGAGACAAAGGAATGTGTAGCATTGGTGAAAGTAGTGGTATGTGTTAATTGTAGGGGTGCCCATGAGGCTGGAGATCAGAAATGTCCCGTAGAGGCAGGTTGAGGTTTCCAGGGTTAGAGTAGTGCAGAAGTTGTCATATGCTGAGGCACTGAAGAAAGTAGAGGAAGACGGATCAAGGGGGAGGGATCCTGAGAGGAGTGGCTTGAGTAGTAGAACTGTACCAGTACAGAGGGATATGTTTCAGTAAGATTGGATTTTTAGCATTTATAGCAATGGTTATCAACTGTACTGCAGGGATGGAACGTAAGTCATAGAAAATCGAGGTTGTGGTGGCAGCTGCAGAGATGGTTTTTAGTGAGTGCAGGGTTAGATGGTAAGGTATTTGTAGATTATTATTATTTTTTGTATAAGGGAGTTATACTCCAGTCTAGTAGGTGATGGCAATGCAACATTTATTGGATGCCAAACGCTATTAAACCTCATAGAAGAAAAATGATTATCTTCCAACAGGCACACAGGACCAGCATGGTCAGATAATAAACATACCCTGTATGGAGTGAGGTAAACAGTCCCTTTCTTGGTCCCCCTCAGCAGGTCTGTCTTGCTGGTGACATCACTGAAGGACAGCTCCACATTCTTGCATTCCCTCAACACACTAGTGGAGCATACATGTTCAGTTTAGGCATGTGTAGTGAATTTACTGATCAATAGGTATGGTATGTATGACAGGTCCTCCATAGGACAAATACTGTCGTAGAATCCTAGCAGAACCGAGTGTCAATGGACATAGTGGGATTCTGTAAGGTCTACATCATTTAACATAGGCCTACTATTGGCATTTCACATACTGGTTGGTTGGTTAAATCTGACACTTCCAGAATGTGCCAAATCTAACTATTATGAAAAGTTCTTTATTAGTATATTTCCTAAGTTCCTGTTACTTAATCAACTTCCTAAAACTCTGTCACAACGTTTACTTTAGACTCAGGTTGTAGTTGGGGCGGGCGGGCTCACTCTCTGTTGACATTGCTGTGTCTACCTCCCTGGAAAACAAACGTATTTAGCTAGCTTACTCTTACACCTAGTTTGACTAAAGTAAGAAAATGTATCTAGCTAACGTTAGCTTTAATACGTTTCAAATGCGTAATGATGACTGACTGACCTAGTACTTAGGTAGCTTTTCCTGCCAGCAAGGCCAACAACGACGTTGCTGACTGGTAGCTAGCTAAAATTATTAAACTAGCTAACGACGTTATCACTACAAAATAGGGCTTGCTGAATAATTTTTAAAAAGCAACCCAAGTAGCTAACTGACATTGGCTAGATTTAATTAACACTAAGTACGGAAGCTATCTTGCTAGCTAGCTAGCTAACATTACCATAACAGCTAACGTTAACTTGCGAGTTAGCTAACTAAGCTACCTTTAGAAAGTGAGCTTCGTGGCGATTAATGATTCACTAACCTCTCGCCGTTGTTTATCAAAACTCCTCCGTTTTGAGAATGATTTCGATTTAAAGCCATGTTCAGATAGTCTAATGTACTCTTCGTCAGGTACAGCTACACACTGGAAATGAGAGGAATGCCCCAAAAACCTCAAAGTGTACGTCACAGGATCAGCTGTTTCATGTGCTGTGACTGCAATGTTCTGTTTGCCAACATTGTTTCCCATATTGTCAACAAGCCTTTGAATTGAGATTGTCATATAAATCTAGTGTGTTGAGGTTAGGTGGGATATTTGAGATTGGTTTGGATGAAATAATACAGCATTGTGGTTGTGAAGAGAGCTGAGCAAGCCTAAGGAGAGTAAATGCTTTTCATATATGATTGATTATTGTTTAAACATCATCCATTATGTCATGTTTTTATAGAATGTGCTTCGAATTTGCCTCAGTCGTAGTCCAATACTACAACATCTAAAGGGTGGCTATATATTCCAAATTGGATTATATAATTCTGCTTGTACAACCAACACATGTAATTGAAAAGTTAGTAGGCCAATTGTGTAATCAGTTTATGGCTCATGAGTCATGACTTATGTATGGTCCAAAAAAAGGATGGAATACAGGAAAAAAAACGAAATGTGAATATATTTTCTCATCACTTAGTTTAACTATGTGTATATCATGTCCATCCCACTTTTAACTGACATGAGGCCTGTCTTGTCTCAGTGGGACAACTTTTAATTTAGCTGCAATTATGTAGATCACATGAATTTACAAGTAATCTTGCTCTATGATCTTCCTCAAATTGCTACATGCAAAAAGTAGACTTCCAAATGTTGTCCTATATAGCTATTTTCATCCTGTTCTGTGTCTGCATTACATGGGGGACAATACCATGCGTGGCCACAGTGACAGTAGGCCTACTGAACACAGTGTTTACAGCATAAAGATACAACGTTCTATTTCATTTTGTGGCTTCCAATATGTAGCAAAAAGATGGGCCTGGCTATGTAATAGGATAAGATAGTTCTTTATTAATCCCCAAAAGGGCACATTTGATTGAACCAGCCAATACATAACACCACCAATAAATACACAATAAAACAACAAAGGACACACTGACATTAAAAGCAGCACATCATCAATGAATATAAGTGCTCATGTTAAAAAGCCTCATAACATAGATTGGGTGGGTACAAGCAATCGGTACAAGCATTTCCATTGGGACTGAGAAATGAGCATGGTGACTGTGAGAGAAGAGAAGGGGATTGAGGTTGTTATGTAATAATTGCATTTACTGACCCTGAGGTGAAAATGAATTGCGTAATATTGTATGCACAGTGCAAATGTGCCATACACTACCTTCACTTTACTTTGATCTTTTAATCAAGGGTGATATGTCCTCATTTTCCTTTGGACTCAACATAGAATTAGAATGAAAGTCCACAATATAGCCAAACTTTTCCCACAGTAGGCTATTAAAGAAAACAAATGGGTAAAAGTTGGAAGGATCCCTTAATAATACATCAAATGTATTCATAAAATAAAATGTTATCATTCATTCAGTCACGGATGTATCACATACAGCAGGCCAACATACAGTCAGACTGTGATAATTGACTTAATCACCGGTCGGCTAACAAAGCCTGACGCAATGTCCTGCCTCATCACTCTAATTACTGGTCTTACAAGACACGTTTCTTCACTACACAAATACCGCGCAAAATATTACCTTTGTCACAATTAAACACAGCATAACCTGTAGCCTAACGATGCTACTTATGATTTGTGTAATATTTACATTCTTTTCGCCATATTACCGATGCCTTTCAACTCTCGTGCAGCAGAAAACCGCTCAAACTAGAGCACAAGATGCCCTGCCTCGAGTTACCTGCACCGTCCGACGAATACGCGCAGTTTTCGGTCAAGCGGTTCTTCACAACTTGCGTGTGAAAGGTAAATCGCCATTATATTTTAGCCCTCTATATCTGCAGATTTGTTTGTTTAATTAGAATTTATGGTATGCTGGTTGATCTCATTTTCCCCAGACAGGTCTGGAGTCAGTGTGCCTGTGCCAAAAGCCAAAGAACATTGTGGCGTGAGAAGGGGAGAGAAGAATGGTACTCTTTCTTTCCAGAGTCGATATGACAGTTGCTATACACAGGTTGAGGTATGGTCATGTATTTTTGATGTTCATTGCATTGAGAGGTCTTGTGTGTAAACCTGATTGCCATATCAAACCACTTTGTTTTATATTTAGGGTGACACAGTGGTTGTATCTTTGAGAGTCCAGCTGGATGCAGGGGATCAATGGTACAGGGTCAATATTAGCTGCCCCCTACTCAAGAAGATGGCCCAGAAACCCATCATCGGTCGCACCTGTGAGTTCATATAATTTCATAGGGGGTGAATTTTAGATGATTTATCCCACATAGTGATTACAGTACCATTTAGTACCACCTCTCTAAAAGTAATTCTTCCAATTTACTTTCCTTCAGCACGATCAGGAAAATGCAGCATCCATAGAGCTTTGCGTGTGGACTGTGGGCCCCAGGATGTCTCCAATGATGGCTGTCTCAAACTGGGATGCTGCTATGATGATCATGACTCAACTTGCTATTACAGAATGAACAGTAATGGAATTAGCTTTGTGTGTATTTTGTACAATGGAGAACATGCTTTTGAAAGAGAGTATCAGCAGAGGGATAGTGACTGTCTTGGTGAGATTGGCGCATAGTGATTTCAGAGATTAAATATCAAGAATAACTCCTTATTTCTGTCTCCTCTTGCTCTCAGCCTGTTCTCTGGATGGCCATTTTGTGTTTTCTGTGAAGGCGAAAGACGCTGACCCCCCACTCAACCCCAACAACCTTGCCGTCAAGGGTCAGCCACAGTGCTCTCCTGTAGCTACCTCTGCAGATACAGCTGTCTTTAAAATCGGGGTGAGGGAGTGTGGCACAAAGATGATGGTGAGTCAGTAGGTCTAGTTTGCCTTCTGCCCTATTCTACAGTAGTATATTGCTGTCCTGAATACCTCTGGTAGTAGTATAATGCTGATTTTTTTTCTTCTTGTAATGTTGAATACTCTTAGGTATGCAAAAATACCTCTTTCCCCCTCTTATATTTACAGGTGAATGGGGATGTTGTAAGCTATGAGGTAGAGGTTGAGGAACTGCATCCAAAGATTACAGGCAAACATTCTCCCTTCAGGTAGCTGCTTATTTCTCTTCCTGCCTGTGGACAGTGCACTACAATTTGGACTACTTTACCATATCATGGTGTTAGCCAGAACCTAATTGCTTGAAACTACTATGGAGTAAATGTTTTGAATGAGACTTGGTTTGTAGTCTGCAGGTCCAGTGTCAATATGAGGGGTCAGCTCTCCTCCACACTGATCTGTGGTCCTTAAACCCAACTAACCCTCCACCTGTGACTGCACTGGGGACTGTCCGAGTGCAGATGAGAATAGCCACAGGTACTGTAGTAAAACAATATGGTTTCCACAGACCAAGCAAGGGATGCCATATCCAATCACTGCAAGTATATGGCATCAAGAGTTGTCACTTCAACACACTGTTATACTGGTAGACCTCCATCATCCTGGCCCTTTTCTTTTTTCCAGATGAGTCCTTTACCTCTTTCCTCCCTGAGGACCAGCTGCCCCTGACCCTCTATCTGCGTAAGCCTGTGTATGTGGAGGTGTCAATCACTCCACCCTCCCCTGACCCCAGTCTCTCCCTGCGTGTGCGTGACTGCTTTGCCTACCCTGCCTCCAGACACTCCGTATGGACACTACTCTATGATGGGTGAGAGGGAGGGAGACAAAAGTTTTCCTATACTGGCTCAAGATTAATCACAGTGAATATGAAGACTGTCAATATTGGTTTAGTAGTCTCACCCCCTTCCCTCTTCCTGTGACAGCTGTCCTAACCCTCTGGACAGCATGAGGAGTTCCGTCCCAGTGGACAGTCGGGGGAAGACAACTTCTCACTCCCAGGTCAGGAGGTTTGATGTCAAGACATTTTCCTTCTTTGACCCTGAGACGGGCAATCCCAGTGTGGAGGAGGTAAGGTCTATCCTAGTTATCTGAACATTTTTCTAATATATACTGAACAAAAATATAAACACAACATGTAAAGTGTTGGTCCCATGTTTCATGAGCTGAAATAAAAGATCCCAGAACTCTTCCATATACACAAAAAGCATATTTCTCAATGTTGTGCATACATTTGTTTACATTTACATTTACATTTAAGTCATTTAGCAGACGCTCTTATCCAGAGCGACTTACAAATTGAACATCCCGTTAGTGAGCATTTCTCCTTTGCCAAGATAATCCAAAGGTGTGGCATATCAAGAAACTGATTAAACAGCATGATCATTACACAGGTGCACCTTGTTCTGGGGACAACAAAAGGCCACTTTAAAATGTACAGTTTTGTGTCACGTCACAGATGTCTCCGGTTTTGAGAGAGCGTGCAATTGTTATTCTGACTGCAGGAAGGTCCACCAAAGTTGTTGCCAGAATTTAAATTTCTCCACCATAAGCCGCCGCCTCCATTGTTTTAGAGAATTTGACAGTATGTCCAACCGCAGACCACGTGTAACTACGCCAGCCCAGGACCTCCACATCCGGCTTCTTCACCTGCGAGATTGTCTGAGACCAACCACCTGGACAGCTGATGAAATTGAGGATTTCTGTCTGTAATAAAGCTCTTCTGCGGGGAAAAACTATTTCTGAATGGCTGGGACTTTCTCCCAAGTGGTTGGGCCTATGTCCTCCCAGGCCCACCCATTGGCTGCGCCCCTGCCCAATCATATGAAATCCATAGATTAGGGCCTAATTTATTTATTTCAATTGACTGATTTCCTTATGAACTGTAATTCAGTAAAATCGTTGAAATTGTTGCATGTTATGTTTACATTTTTTGTTCAGTATAAATTGTCAAAACAAAGATCTCTTGGTCCTCCATCTGCTGCAGTGTTTCCCAACCCTGGTCATCGATGACCCAACAGTACACATTTTCATTGTAGCCCTGACAAGCACACCTGATTCAACTAATCATCAAGCCCTCAATGAGTTGAATGAGGTGTGTTTGTCCAGGACTACAACGGAAATGTGTTCTGTTGGGGTACTGGAGGACCAGGGTTGGAAAAACACTGATTGCTGAATCTTGTATTTCAGGTGTACTTTTACTGCTGGGTGGAGATCTGCACAGAGGAGGAAGAGTGTAAACAACACTGCTCCATCACCTGTGAGTGTTTTACATTCACCCCAACACTGAATTGGGTTATTTCATCCAATAGTCATGCTGTCTTATCCTCCTCCATCCAGCACCTGATGGTGAGAGGGAGAGGAGGGAGTCTGGGTCAGATCGAGTCTCCCAGTTAGTCTCATTTGGTCCTGTGCTGTTGGGTCAGAATGGTTCTGGACAGGAACAAAATCATAGTGATCATCTGAATATAGGTAAGCACATTCCAAATAGGGGAGAGTGGGGTAAGTTTAGCCTTTTAATTTTATAGTCAACATCACTCTCAAGGGAAATGTATTCCTTCTAACATATCTACTTATTTCAGGATGTGTATCCCAGGAAATAATCAAATTAATTTAAGCGTTTTTAAAACATGATTCAACTACTCAGGGTCAAGCTACCTACACTTTTGTACTGAATTAAATATTACCATCTTTTTAAAATCATGTCTATTTTTCCCCAAACACAATCACAATTGATTTAGTCTTAATCAATTTAAGCATATTTAAACACAGGCTTAACACCTAACAAACGTTGCACTTTTTTTATACACTTAACATATACCAGCAATAATGCTTTGCATTATGCCTGGGAAGAACTCTTAAATTTGCTCACTTGCCGTTGGCTCAACTTACTCCAAGGCAAACATTTTTACTATATTAACCCAACCCACACTTACAAGGAATGCACTTTCATGCTAGGTTTAGGACCACATGGAAGCTTATAGACTCCAACTGATGTATAGAACAATCTTTAAAATGATCCATTTTGGTTTAGATTGAAACATCTAACTCAAATTAATTTGACTTTTTTGGACCTAACTTGATTACCTCTTTCCCATGTGGTTTCTTCCTTCAGACTCCATGAAATAACATCTTCCTAAATATTTGGTCAAATGACACATTTTGGCTATGGTTTTTTAGAAACAAGGGTGTCTCAACTTACCCCACAGCTACTGTATGAATGAAACTGACACTAACATTTTCTCTTGCTGGCCTTCAGCATTTCAGGTGTCAATGTACTCTGTCATTGTCATCTGTACCTCCATCCTGTTCTTCCTCCTGTTCTCTTCATGGTCGATGAGTTGTCAAGTGGCAGAAGTGAAAGAAAATGATGTGGAAATGGAAACCAGAAACAATGAGACTGGCCTACAGGTTGAACAAGCCCAATAAAGCACCTATATGAACACTTAATTACAATTGGTATTTATTTCAACTACCTTTAAATACCTTCACTGGCCATGTGCATTCCAATGCATCCAGTTTGTATTTGACACTTTGGTAAAGGTCACGTAAACTGAGTGCATAGCGCTGCACCTGAAAAGTAAATATCAGATATTAAAGCCTCCTATCCTACAGCCCCAGAAAGAGCAGAATATAGAATATAAGAGTGTTGGAAAACCTGAAGTGATCCTAAGGTTCACAACTTTTGAATCGAATACCAATCAAACTTGTAGACTCCATAAATTACTATCAGTGACAAACTATAAAAATTGATTTATTGACATCAATGGTGGGGAGAATCTGTTGATTCAGTAAGGTCGGAACTTCCTCTGTGCTCTTAGCAAAGCAATTCGCTGTTTGTCTTCCTCAAACCTTTTCCTCAGTTCAGTGATGTCTGAAAGAGAGAATAACCCTTTTCAAAATGCAGAGTGACTGAGTAATATGGACAAAGTTAGCAGTGAAGCCAGAATGACTGAACAAAATGAAAGAATACTGATTTCACCACACATTGTGCTTCTGTGATCAAATGACTAGAACCATAACTTACATTCTTTCTGTGTGTTTCTGTGCTGCCAGGTGTAGAAGTTCATGAGCTCCTTCTGCTTCCTTTTTCTGCTCTCCTTCTGCAGAGCTTTCTGATTGGATACCTCACTGTGGGGGCGGGTCTTGGTCCTGCTTTGACCCCTGGTAACTTTTACCCAGCCCTCCTCATCCTCCAGCTGCTCTTCAGCGTCCTCCTTTTGTCGCTCTGCCTCCTGGGTAAGAAGCAAAAAAAGTGTTCACAAATACCAAAATGAAGAGTTGAGATTGAGAGGGAGAATCTGACCTGTTCTTTTCTCGTATCGTAATCCTGCATGAAGGTGTCAACTGCCTCCTGTGTAGTTTGTCTGGCTGAGCAAATGACTGCTTGTACTGATGAATCCATTCTAAAGACAAAGTGAGACAAGTGAAAGGCATGTTAAATATGGTATTAAATCTGGGTGAAATGTCTTTCCAATTTAATACATTATGCCAACATTTAGTAAAGAAAGACCAAGCATCTAGAAGAGGACTTTAAAGCTCACTCACTCTGTAGACCTGTCCACACAGGTTGCTGCTCTGTGGAAACAACCAATGGGACATCATGGGGATGGGACTTCACTGCTGTAATACTGATGGCCTTCTGAAACACGATGTAACCCACTCTGAACCTCTGTGGGGAATGGAAACAGAAAAGGCTCAATACCGAAAGGGTGTCCATAAGCACTTCAATAATCAATCTGATCTAAACACTGAGCTTCGTTGTCCGGATTCAGGGCATACCTGTTTTTGTGCTGGTGTGAAATACTTGGCCAGCTTGGGTCCTGAGTGCTCAAAGGACCCTGGCTTCTCCCTCAGCTCCACAGACTGAACAGGACCAAACTGAGAGAAGAGCTCCTTTATGACACCCTGAAAGACAGCAGAAAGAGATTAGTACTTTTATACCTTATTTGGCCACAGACAGCTGTAGCACAAACATTTCATTTTTCTGTAGACTTGCTAATAGTACAACAATCACATGCACACTGATTGTTGTAAAGACTGTCAATTACCAAACGTACCTCCGAGCAATATGGAGGAATGTTAAGGACAAACAGTGTTCTGTCGAGGGGTCTTTGTGTGGTTTTCTCTGCTCGCACTCGGTGTTCTTTTACACATATTTTGTGTTGGGCAACAATGTCAGTACTGAACTGTAGAGAAAGCACTGAGAAGAGTGGTTAAGTCAAAAGACAGTCAAAACAGTCATCTGTCTAGGCAGGTCCTAATACATTGTCTACAACTCCAGGGAGACGCAGAGGTTACGAATGGCTTTAGCCTGAGAGTAAAACATAGTAGGCAATCTTTGCTTAAGCTACATGATGTAGTCTTAGGGGATGCAGTCCAAATAATATCGACATCAAGTTGACCGATTTTAATCTTTAAACACCATAAGGCGTCAACAACCTCAAGACTCATGTGTTTACAAAGTTTGGTCTTGAAGAAAGCTTAAGTTCAGTGTTCGACATACGTTGTGGAGTTAGCTAGCATGGTTGAAACAATGAGATCATGAGCGAACTAACTAACCTCAAATTATATTTTTTAACACATTTTCCGTTTACGTGTGTTATCTTAGCAATGGTTACCCGTAAAACCTCCTGGAATAACAAGTCTGGTTGGCATGTTTCGACCTGGACGGCGCCATCTTCTTTACGACCTTTCACACAGGAAGTGGAAATGGATTGGTTGTAGTCTAAATATGCTTCATACAAATCCCCCCCACCAAAAATGTTAATACTAATTTTTAGAGGCTCTAGCTGTCTATCACAGGGGTTCTCAAAGTGAGGCCCAGGTGTACTGCAGGGGTCCGCGGCCAGATCTCAACACATGTTTTACATTTCATTTTTTTAACGACTAACAGATTATACGACGGTTGGCCAAGGGATCTGTGAAATACATTTAACGTATGTACTAGAACTTATCTACAATTTATGTCCTTAACCCTGGGCAATATGGGCCTAGGGAGGCTCAGGGATATTGGTATTCACAGTACACCATTTATGTTAACTCAATTATATTCCCAAATTAAAGCTTTAAAACAGCAGTTTGTTCTCTGCCTCATGGCAAAATGTGTAGAATTAAAGCTGCTGCAACAACAAAACTGCTACATTTTCTCTGATGCCAAGAGCAGGGTCTTTTAAATGCTTTTTCCCAGGGCCTGGGTTCACCCAGCAATGCACACACCTTGTAGGCCATTTAAAACAAAATTGCACTCGTGTTGTAATGTTTATAAGCGGGTCCCTGCTGAATTTGCTATCACAAAAGGGATCTCCAGCCCCAAAAGGTTTTGTGAACCCGTCTGTCTAGCAGACAGACCTAAAGACACGAATGCAAAATTATCAAAATTCTATTGTTAAATAAGGATATGATTTATATACACACACACACACATCAATATGAACACATCTTTATAAAGCAACATATTTATTGGCAGTAATTAACTTGTACATAGATCTGACCTCACTACCATATCTTCATGACTGACATAAAAGGCAGCTGTAAAAAGCAATTTACAGACAGTTGAACATAAGTTGAACAAATTAGCATGACTTCTCTAAGCTGCACAAAAAGCAATGAAAAGTAAAATAACAGCCACAAATAAGCATAGAACCTGAATGCCACAAAAAGAACGGCAAACCAAATACCACAACGAAATACGAGCAGGTGTACAAGTCATTCTGAAATCAAAATGTGTATTATGTCCAGTACAAGAACCACTGCTGCCTGTAGTTCACAGTACAAGTATCTTCATGAGTTCGTGCATCAGGTCATAGTGAGACCATTGGTTGGGGGGGACGGGGCGGGACTCCAACCAGCACAAAACATCATGATTCCAAGAGGGGTGTTCAATGTGAACTATTTGAACAGTTGTAAGTGAACCATGTGATACAAAAAATACCCACAACTGTCCAGTTTATCCCCCCACCAAATTTGATTAAAACAATAAATGAACAAATCAGACTGCCTCACATTGGTCCGTTATGAGACATGCATCTATGTAGTATGCCACGGCTACAAATGTTTTTCTTTCCTAAAAATCTGGACGACGGCATCAGTGTGTTAATTTGAGATGTTACAACCTGCCAATGATCTGTCAAAGTTATACAAATACAGTATCATGCTATTTGATCATGTCAGTAGACGTCTCTGTCAAACAGGAGGGTGGATGTATTATTTGTTGTGTGGATGTACTAGAAAGTTATATCTTAATGCGGAAGGCTGTGCACTGTGAACCAGGAGACTCTGTGGTAGAGGGGTTCTGGACAGTAGATTTGAACAGGGCCTTGAGGATGGTCTGGGGATCCACCTCAGGTGTGGGCTGAGAGGAGGCTGGACGACCCCCGGGGCGAGACAAAGAGAGGGGCAGGCCTTCTTTCCTTCCACTGCCTGGAGTGTCACTGAGCCTCCTGTGAGAGATAATGAGGTCCATGTAAGATTTTATGCAACCAAGGGGGCAGTGAGAAATATGAATATAACAGAGACTTACAAAAGAATGGGCTGGTCTGAAGTGATGACATTCCCCTGTATGTGAAGATTGCACTTCATGGGCTGGCCTTGGGAAGAGAATGAATAAAGATTTAAAGTAAAACCAATGCCTTTTAAGATAACTATTCATCATCACCTGCCTCATTACCAGAGGCTGGTGCCCAAAAAAATCAATCAACCTTGAAATAAATGTTGCCCTTGCTGAAGGCCCTTACCATCCAGACAGCGGTTGTTGTATTTCCTATAGGCGCTCACAGCGTCCTCCTTCCTCACAAACACCACTTCAGCAATCCCCACCTTCACCAGCCTCGCTCGCTTCAAGGCACCGCACACACAGAACAGCTCCTGTGGACCGTCACAAGAACACAGGAAAAAGGTCAGTTGAATGTGATTAATGAGTCATGGCTGCATCGTAAGCAGGTCTGGAATTTACACACACAGCTAGAGAATCTAAAACAGCAGAGAACTGAACAGCATGAGGCACTTACCACTATGTCCTCTTCAGTGACACGGGGGTGCAGATTATTCACTGTTATCTTAGTCCCCTCCAGAGGACTGAAGGTAGGCTGAAGGGGTGCACCAAAACACTTTACAATCAAATCCATATACAGCTCACACCAACACAACAAGCCAATGGTAGGCATTACGTTCATCTATCGTCAACGAGAAAGAAGTAGGTTGAATACTGATCCAGAGGATTGCTATGCTGCCAACTAGTGATGATAAAGGCCCAGTGCAGTCCAAAATGTGACTTTCCTGTGGTTTATATACATTTCCAAACTATTCCAACTAAGTTGGAATAATACTGTGAAAATTATATAGCCTTTTTAGTGTAGGAGCCATTTGAAAAGACTACTTGAAATTTCAGCCTGTTGAGGTGGGATGGAGTTTTGGCCTGCCTGGTGACCTCACTTTGTGGTATATTAGTCAATAGACATAAAGAGCTCCAAAGCTCTCTGCCAATAACAGCTAGTTTTCAGTTTTCCCCTCCTCACTCAGACCACTCCCAGACAGTCCTAGCAAAATTGTACTGTTTGGAACTAATTTTACCACTTGTAAAATTAGTGTCACACCTTTTCTCCATCCGTAACAAACAACTGATTAATCAAACTTCATTCTAAACTGAAGAACATGATTAGGTGATTATTGGAGTCAGGTGTGTTAGCTGGGGCAAAGCTGTGACACCAATCAGGACCCCGAGGAATGGAATTGCCCACCGCTGGGTTAGAGAGATACTTCTGACAAGGAGGCCATTTATCTACTTCCCCAGAGTCAGATGAACTTGTGGATACCATTTGGATGTCTCTGTCCAGTATGAAGTTAGAGGTAGTTTTGCAAGCCAATGATAACTAGCATTAGCACAATAACTGGAAGTCTATTGGTATCTGCTAGCACCCCTACCAACACATTCCTATAGAGATGACCTTATGTAATCCAGTGCTCAAGTAGCTGGGTGAATGGACATGTGGATACTGACCTGTGGGGGTGGAGGAGGCTGGGAGCTGGTCTCCGCTGTGGGCCCTGCCTGCCTGAGGGTCCTGGAGATGGGCTGTAAGGCGAGAGCAGAGGAGCGGGAGGCCCCTACACTAGGGTTGGGCCTTGTGGGTGCCACAGGCACTGGGGGACGAGGAGCGGTGTACGCATCGTTTTTGACTACTTTAGTGATGGGGGCTGACATAGTGAAAGGGCAGCCCAGGGTGCCAGGCTGTTGGAGAAAGAGAGGAAGCATTGAAACTTTTCAATTAATGAATGGAAAGTTTTGAGAGTGAGACACCAATATAGCCAGTGTGGCAGTATTAAAGGGATATTCGAGTTACATTGAATATTAAAGAATTACAGATAATTTAGGGAAAAGCAACAGAAAGAGAAAAGTTAAGAAAATCTAACAGTCTTCGCACCCGTGACTGTAGCATATGGTTGCCAGTAGTGGTCTTCATCTGTTTGCTAGGGATATCATCATCACCTGAGAAAGACTGAGCGAGAGATGGTAAGTTACTCACTCACATATGCATTGCGGTGGCGCATGACCAGGAGAAATCAACCAAATTCAGTTGATAATACTCTAAAGCAAATTTGAATCAATTCTGCCATCTAACCTTCTGATTTTTATATTTTAAAAAAATGCCCCTTACCTGGGAACTCCTGCTTGGCATGTTCATATGGATACCACTTGACATCCCTACCGGCCTTTGCTGCTAAAAAAAAAAGTTAAATAAAATCATTATTTATAAGGTAAATGAATATATTTGACTCTAAAAGCATGCTACCAATAACCAAATAGAAAATAAGCCTAGTTGAATTTTAAACTAATTACCAATTAACTTTAGCTATAAACTATGTTTGAAGTGAGGCTATGCTTTACCACTATAAACTATACAAGAATTTGCATTTTCTCTTATCCGTGCACATCTTGAGTGACAAGTGGGCCAATTCTGTCTAGTAGCTAAGCCTGGATAATATTAGAGAAGATCCTGGACCTGTGGTTACTGTCACTTTGGAGCCAACTGTCAGCCTGATCACTTACCTGGATGGTTTTGGTGATCTTCATGGGTGCCGCCATTCCTTTGCTTGGTGGAGCTCCAATGCTCCTCTTGAGGCTCAGCCTATCACGAGCATCCATCATCCTGTTAGGTGCACCCCCCAGCTGTGGCATAACCCCAGCTCTAATGTTCATTCCTTGTAGGTTGGGGGTAAACTGCCTGGCATTTGCACTGGCAATGTCATTGGTAGTGTGTATCTGTATCTGCTGCACATGTGTCTGTAGCTGTGCTGCTGGTATCTGCTGTAAACTCTGTGGGGTAACATTAAATGTATTCTGTCCTCCTTTCCGTGAGTTGATCATCTGTCGGGCATCCTGGACCCCACCTGCTCCTCCTCCGCCACGGATTCGAAAGCGGGCATCTTTCTGGCCAAGTTTCTCTCTGGCATCCTTCACTTGAAAAGCTGGAGGAAGCGAGAGCAGAACAAGAGTGAGCAGAAGGCAAGAACCAATTCCAATGTCTGATCTGATTTGCCCCAGCTAACACACCTTAAGAATGCTTAACAGAACGTAATATAGTCCAACAGCTAAATGTGTAGTTTGAAACAGATTATTTTGTAATGGGGCTTAGGTAAGAGACATCCAGATCAGGCATATACATAGATGTTTTGAGTCTCAATAAGCATTTTTCAACAGGGCAACAGGCAGGTCCTCACAAAAAATACCTGCTTCAACTCTGGCAAAATGTATTATTATTTTACCTTGAGCATCGCTCCAAAAGAAGTTCAGAATTAAATAATTGAGTTCCAACAAAGTAATTCCATTGAATATTTGATACTACTGAAAATGTATCCAGGTCTGTTTTTTGCTTACCGAGTCCCCCTCCTCCACCAAGTCTCTGTCTGACATCCGTCATCCCAATTTTCTGTCGAGCATCAAAGGTCCTCGCGATCCCTCCTGCACCCCTGCCGAACATAGGCCTGAAAGACAAGAGGTCGACATTGGTAGTCAACTAGTTGTAGCCTAATCCTACATGATCTAATATCCACATTTAGCGCGTATAAGACCAGCTATATTATTTGATTTAGCCCTACATTCAGTACGGGTCTCTAGGTATACTCAAAGCGGGGGGAAAAAATAGTATAACGTTAGCTGTTCTGATATGCGCTCCTTGTGTTTTCCAAAATGTGAATATTAGATCATGGAGGACTAGGCTACAACTAGTTGACTACATATGGCTCTAGGTAGAGGTTCTCGCGCTCTGTACAATATCTATAGGTATACTAGCTAGCTAGCTATACGTTTTCGCGTGTGTAACCATGGTTAGTTTATAGCTAACTACCTAACGTACATTCCAGCGACCTGTTAACCTTACTCGGTTATTTTGGTCGATAGCTAACTTACCGTCATCAAATGCTGATAAAACATTATTTTTTACCTTGTTAGCTAACTAGTTAAACGGAGCCCTGATAAATAGCTAGCTGTGCGTATTTGGCTCTTTGATATTAGGGAAATCAGTTACTGAAGTGAAACGATATAGTAGCTAATCCAACGGCGAGTACAGGCCTTGAACAGGACCGCTGAGGAATTGAAATAGCCTAGGCTTCCTGGAAAATTATTTTTTTCATTACGTTGAATGATACAACTCAAGGCATAGCGTTCATAAATTGCATTCAAACTCATAAATTGCTAAATTAATACATTTTAACTGTTTCTTTGTTGTTGAAACCGCGTCGACGTATCACTTCGTCCAAAGAAATGTCTTCCATCTTCTTTGACTCAAGCGCGTGAATGATCGTAACTGGACGGAGAAGAAACTATGGAAGGCAAGTTGGATCAAAAATGGCGAACTCAATAAAATATTTATTCGAGAGCTCCTTGAAAAACTACATTGTTGATATATTTCAATTGTATACACACACATATATATATATATATATATTGTTTGAAATACCAATACAGATATGTTTAACTCTTACATTTGTTTAGCAAGATCTAAAAACCAGAGTGTATTATTTTAAGAGAAATTCATATTTATTTGGTTTTAAAGGCCTATTAGGTTATGTGAAGTGTCAATGATCACATCAATGCCATTCATTGGTCATCAATGAACAAAAGATTATACTTGTAACATAAAACAAACAAATATAAATCAATTACACAGCCTTAGAGACCTCTGGTATCGATTGCTCTTCACGAAGTAAAAAAAATGCGGAGTAAATTAAACGTTTTATCTTTCCCATCAACCTTTGCGCTCAAACTCACTTGAAACCAGTGTAAATAAGTAAAATCTCGAAGAAAAGCTATATTTTACCTGATTAAATGGAGGAATGAAAATGTACAATTATGTATCACATAATGCGCTCAGAGAATAAAATGCAGCTGTATGTTTATACTTTTGAAGTGAACGCCAATGGTAAACACCACGAGTGTAATAGTCTGCATATAGAGGTAACTACTGCCCTCGACCATCGATTGGTTATGCCTTAAACTGATGAGTAAGGAAAATAACGACGCGGGGTGACGCCCGTGTCCTCGCCTAGATTTGCGAGATCAATTTTTGAACGGGTACAGGTCCGCCTGTTTAGGTGACTCGCCTACTTTGTGAGATGCCTTGCGGGACATGGATCTGCCCCGACCTCTCATGTAAAATATAAACCCCTTTCAGGATACTACTGATAGAAGGTTACACAGAACCAGAATGGAATTATATTTTCCATGATTGTAACGTACTAAAAATAGAACGTCTATAATAGTACTTACTGCACCTTCTACAAAACCTTTTTCAACTTAAAGAACATCTCTGCCGTATATTTCTCTAACCACGTTCCATCAGCAGATTTATGCGGATAATGTCATTCTGTATTTTATTTTTTTTTGACCGAGAAGGCACATTTGCTATTGAACAAAATAGTTTTTGTGACAATTATCCGTAGTTGAAAATGCGACGAAAACACATTGAACTTTAACTTTTAAAATCGAATGTTGCACGTCATCACGCAGTGATTTTGATGTTCAACAACTCAGTTTAGTGGAAACATACCGCTGGAGAGTAAATAATCATATTTTCTTTTTGCTGATTTGGGAATATATGCATCTGTTGCCACCTGGTTGGAAACCTAGCTAATAACCATGTTTCCATCCACGGTTTTTAGTTGAGTATAGTCATATCCTATGGAAAAAATCCGAAAGCTGTAATGGAAACAGGACGTTTCGGTACAATTATATAAATGCAGACAGGTAATGTGTTCCTCTCTACATGGTAGGATCCTTTTTTGTTGGTAAAGGGAATGATGGGTAACATGGTTGTGGAAATATTCGCAAATATTGATCTAGTAACCATCATATCAAACTAAACTTGGGAGTCACACGAAGATGACGTGTGGGTGCCCCTCCCACTACGATTTGAGAAACCATGCAGTTTATTAGGCTACAGATTAAATCATTTATGATGAATTTCACAGGGGGGTGAAAGTGCGCGGTGATTATTGATGCTCCTTTCCAATAAATATTAAAATACGTCATCACGCCCAGATTTTTATGAGCAACAAGTCAGTTTCTTGGAAACACCACTGGTGGGAAAATTGCGCATATTTTCTTTATACGGATACTTAAGTATTCACATTCAAATCTGTTGTCGATGGAAACCTACTAGTTATTGACCATAAATTGTTTCCGGAATTTCCACCAAAACCCGAGTGCATTTAACTTTGTGCCACGAGGTGGCAGTATTGTATATATATTTACAAAAAAAATGGTAGGCCACACAAAAAGGTAGAAACACTGTAAAACCAAAATGTCTCTATACAGAAGCATACATAGCTGTGTGTGTGTGTGTGTGTGTGTGTGTGTGTGTGTGTGTGTGTGTGTGTGTGTGTGTGTGTGTGTGTGTGTGTGTGTGTGTGTGACGGTGTCAAGGACATGATATAGTAGATGATTTTTAACTGATCATTATTTGTCATATAATTTCCTTCCTGACCATGTGTGAGCATGACTAAGTATGATGCCTTGTATTAGTGTCCCATATCTGTATTTTCTCAATCCATCCTACTGTCACTACCAGACCTACCACAGCCAAGTGGTAAAACACCTTCCCATTCAGAGCTGGACAGGCAAAATCAGATGAATCAATGTGAAAGGTCTCTCATGTGGTGAAATATAATTTCAACCACAAAATTGTATTTTGTAGCCTCCTTTCCAGTCCGTAATGAAACAAGGTTCCATTAATGCACCATAAAAGTCAATAAAACTGTTAATTATGTCTGTTTGTCAGTCATTTCATGGAGGGGTAATAACCAGAGGCGGTATAGATTCTAACCATCTCTGGTACTAATAACCACTAAAGAGCAGTAGAGATGTGTGAGTAAAATCACTGGGAAAGCCAAGCCAGAAAAAACGACAACATACACCAGTTGAAAAAAGTATGTGGACACCTGCTTGTCGAACATATCATTCTAAAATCATGGGCATTAATGTGGAGTTGGTCCCCTTTGGCACAAGGGGTTGGTCCCCTCTAAGGCACTGCATCTCGGTATTTAAGGCGTCACTATAGACACCCTGGTTTGATTCCAGGCTGTTTCACAACCGGCCGTGATTGGGAGTCCCATAGGGCAGGGGCACAATTGGCCCAGCGTTGTCCGGGTTTGGCCGGTGTAGGCGGTCATTGTAAATACAAAATTTGTTCTTAACTGACTTGCCTAATTAAATAAAGGTTAAATAAAAAAATAACAGTCCACTGTTCAGAGAAGGCTTTCCACTAGATAGTGGAACATTGCTGTGGGGACTTGCTTCCTTTCAGCCACTAGAGCATTAGGCCTGGCTCTCAGTCAACATTACAATTCATCCCAAAGGTGTTCGATGGTATTCGGGTCAGGGCTCTGTGCAGGCAAGTCAAGTTCTTCCACACCAATCTCAACAAACCATCTGTATGGACCTCACTTTGTGCAAAGGGGCATAGTCATGCTGAAACAGGTTAAGACCATCACAAAACGGTTACCACAAAGTTGGAAGCACAGAATCGTCTAGAATGTCATTGTATGCTGTAGTGTTAAGATTTCCCTCCACTGGAACTAAGGGACTAGCCCGAACCATGAAAACAGCCCCAGACCATTATTCCTCCTCCTCCAAACTTTACAGTTGGCACTATGCTTTGAGGCAGGTACCGCCAAATCCAGATTTGTCCATCAGACTGCCAGATGGTGAAGTGTGATTCATCACTCCAGAGAATGCTTTTCCACTGCTCCAGAGTCCAATGGCGGCGAGCTTTACACCACTCCAGTTGCTCGGCCACAGAAAACCCATTTCATGAAACTCCTGGATTACAGTTCTTGTGCTGATGTTGCTTCCAGTGGCAGTTTGGAACTTGGTAGTGAGTGTTGCAACCGAGGACAGACCATTTTACACACTACACACTTCAGCACTAAGCAGTTTTATGAGCTTGTGTGGCCTACCACTTTGCAGCTGAGCCGCTGTTGCTCCTAGACGTTTCCACTTCACAATAACAGCACTTACAGTTGACCGGGGCAGCTCTAGCAGGGCAAAAATATCACAAACCGACTTGTTGGAAACAGGCATCCTATGACGGCGCCACGTTGAAAGTCACTGAGCTCTTCAGTAAGGCCACCACTGCCAGTGTTTGTCTATGGAGATTGCATGTCGGTGTGCTTGATTTTATACACCTGTCAGCAATGGGTGTGGCTGAAATAGCCAATTCCAATCATTTGAAGGGGTGTCCACATACCTTTGTATATATAGTGTATGTGTTGTGATAATTGCGTTGTTTGTTCTTTAACTTGTAAGTTCATATGCATTGTGCTGGGATGTATGCCTAAGGCAGAGACAATAAGAAGACACAGTGGCAGAATAAATTCAACCACTCCTTTGTTTCATCACAAAACCGGAGAGTAATCTCTGTCCTGTAAAGTCCACAAAGAATATTGCATGTTGCAAAGTAATGAATATTGCAAAGTAATGTTTCCGACATTTTCGGACTACTAAACAACTATTGATTTAGTAACACAGAGAGTTACTGCAAGTCGCAATGAAAAAATGCGCTGCCTCCACTATTTCAGCACCATTTCAACTTCGACATTTCAACACAATCAAATCACCTATGCTTAGTCTAATACAGGGACAACTAAAATATACCAAAAACAATTTAGTCCAAATTAGTAAGTTAAATATGATGTGACTGTCCATGGTTCTGATTTGTATGTGTGTTTGTGCGTTCATGCAAGAAGAAAAAAACATGTTGACTCACCTAAACTGGCTTCCCTTGACACCTTTTTGGAGTTTATCTCAGCGCTGATTGGTTATTAATTATTAATTATTTTATTTTTTAATCAAGGGGGACAAAATTCTCGCTCGCTGGCTTCCCTTGCATTCAATTACTACCGGCGGTAGAAATGTCATACCCTTTATGACCAGACCGCATGAGATAGATGGCCTACACATACAGATAAAGAGGGGCGCTGTTTTGCTCTCTCGGATACTTTCTCCGGTGAGATACGTTCAGCCTCTTGCGCATTGAAAGAAAATTATGAAAACACAGAGAGACGGAAAATACATACATTTCTTTATTAGTACATTTTTATGGGGGAAGCCTGGCTTACCTTGGCATCTATGAACACACCCAACTGCCAAATAGCATCTACTGATTTAGCCTCTTCCCCTCTGCGACTGTGTTTGATAATTAAAAACGTTGTATCCCAGAATGCACTCGCTACAGTCCCGAAACGTCCACACACACACGCACACACAACAGTTCTTTGGCGCCTCCGTCGGATGAGAGGATAAATTCTGTAGCACAGCGCCGTTACAATTTGCAATGGCTGCAGCTTTGTCCCGTGCTCTCAAATTGCCTGGTAAGAGATGCGTTGCAATTATTTGTGAAATAGATATGATTGATTAGGTGAAAAGGATGTTGTGTAGTCTTTGTACCAGTCGTGTCTCATTGTTGTTTTGGTGTCATTCTGTTAGCTCATGTGAGCTAGCTAGGCCAGCCAGCTAGCCACAATAATGTTGATTGCAATAACACAAAATCAGGTTTTTATTTGTTTAATGACAGACCAGAATTGAGAGGTGAAAATCGACACTTATTTTCAATGTTTGATATTTCGTTTCTTTTCAAGTTTTAATTAGAAAAACATTGCATCATTTACAATCCTATGTGCCACACTAGCTAGTTACTGTACAGTACAGTAAGGTGCCACATCAAAGTCGCTTGATTGCTCAGTGCTCACTGTCATAATACTGTTATAACATATGTAACTACTTGCTTAAATCTCGTGTTCAACAAATAACTACATATAGGGCCATGTAATGGGGGTCCTTCATTTAACTTGGCAATTATTGTCATGCCAAACAATGAGCAATAGAGTCGGCAAGGGTACAAACAGATCTGGGACCAGGGTAGGACATAATTCATTTGGTGTTAAAATAAACAATATTTGAGTAACTTCCCGGGCCTTTTGGGATGCCTGTCGTTCTATCAGGCACCACCATGCTCTATCAGATCATTCTAGTTTTCACCTGGGCTTTGTTTCCAGAACAGATCTGTAGACCCCCTGTCCTGCAGTCAAATGACCAAATCGATCTCTAGTGGCCTCAAGGGTGGAATGTTATTAATATTTGTCAGAATATCGTAATTAATAAACATTATCCAGTGTTTCTATGTCATATGGTTTTGTTATTTCAGTCTTCTGTGATCTATATTAAGTGTAATATTGGGATGCAAACTCAAAATGTAATACATTTCAACTCTATATCTGACATGTACAGGTGTCTATATTTTTTTAAGCCCATAACCATGTGTGTGAAGTGTATACTTTTGTTTCAACGTAGATTTGTTTAAGACTACCAAGAAACAACTCTGTAACCCTGATTTAGCCCACTGCAGTAAAAGGTTAACCGTGTGTGTCTTTGTGTGTATGTCCCTCACAGGGAAGAAGGGCTCGGAGCTTGGAGAGTATGACCCCCTCACTCAGGCCGACAGTGAGGACGAGAGCGAGGAGGACGACCTGGTCCTCAACTATCCCCGCAATGGCCTGGGGAGGGGCAACTGCATGGGTACAGGTACCTCAGAGCTGAGAGGGAGCAGAACAGGGAGGCTCGTAGGGGATGAAGATGAGGCAGAGGAGGACGATGATGAGTGGAGAGAACGCCTCCCAGGAAAAAAGAGGCAGGAGAGAGAGGAGAAGGGCATGCAGTACTGGAGCCAGAGGGAGACAAACAGGGATGAGGGAGTAGAGGATGGAGGGGGGCTTGGGGCCTCTGGTGGCCCTGGATTGGGTGTCAGTGCTGACCCGGACGGGAAGAAGGCTAAGGTGAGGGGAGCCATCCGGGCAGCGTTTTTCCTGGTGCCTCTGGTCTGTGCCATGCTGGTGGTACTGCTGTGTGCCTTTCTGGTGCCTTGTCAGCATGGGGAACTGGACAAACGGCCACAGTGGGAGAAAGAGCTGGGTGATCATGTGGGAGGTGAGTGAGGAGTCTAATGTATAAACAATACACATGAAACAGACTACATTTTACCCGTATGTTGCTGGTTGCTGATACCAATACACCTCTCCCTCACAGCAGAGAAAGAGAAAACTACAGGTCTGGTCCAACTGGTCAGACTCTGAGTACACTAGTGCTTTAGATTAAGATAAGCACACAGTCAACATTACAATAAAGTCAACTGTATGAGAAAGCAGTTGAGAACACAAAACTCAGATTTAGCTGACTGTCTTTGTCAGGGGGTGGATATTACACAGTCTGGATTACTATGATTACACATTACCGTGATTATTATAATAGCATGTTAGCAAAGCAACCACAGGTCTAGTTTAGTAAATAGTAGTTACAAACTGTTCCTGTCTGTAACAGTGGTTTTCTTCTTCTTTAGGTGTTACCCCACCTCCTCTTGCACTGTGGGATGTTGACAATGACTCAGTTGAGGATGTGCTAATAG
Organism: Oncorhynchus keta; assembly: GCF_023373465.1. Lineage (NCBI taxonomy): Eukaryota > Metazoa > Chordata > Actinopteri > Salmoniformes > Salmonidae > Oncorhynchus > Oncorhynchus keta. The sequence goes on along the minus strand of NC_068425.1, from coordinate 17,490,199 downwards.
GAGTCACTCAAAAGAGCAACAATACCCATCTCTCCAGTTCTGCAGGGAACAACAAAGGTATCTATGGAAACAGCAAGGGACATTGTCGTAGTAACGAAAAGGATATTTTCAACCGTCATTTTTAGGCGTTATTCTCTCTCAAGCTTACCTCCTCACTGTACACCATAAAAATCTACCAGTGATTATGTAATATTAATCTCCATATCTAATCCTGCTCGCCCCAGTAAACTGCTGAGAACACACAATTTGCCACACGTAATAAACCCCACCCACCTTTACACCCTTCTCTTTCTCCCTCTCTTTCTTTCCCAGAGTACAGTGTGGTGGCCCTATCTGCATTCAGTGGTGAGGTGCTTTGGAGGAGGGCCCTCAGGGAACCTGTGGAGTCCATCCAGTGTGGGCTGCAGTACGAAGCCCACCCATCACCACTGCCAGCAGGGGGCGCTGCCCTCAGAGCCCTCCCCAACAGCGCCATTCCCCTATCTGCCCAGAGAGACAGAGCTAGCGGCCCCGTGTGTCTGCTCATCGAGTCTGCACACCTCACTGCTGTCAACGGCACCACAGGTCAGACAACAACCACAGAAATGCATGGCTTTTAATGGTTCAGTTTCACAGCTACAAGCATGAACATTTTAGCAGTTGTGGAGATGTATTAATAATGTGTTGTAGTTAATAGTTTTATGTTCATTAAGGAGTAATCGATTGTATTTTCCTCCTCAGGGAAGAAGCTGTGGTCGGTAGCACCAGGGGAGATCCAGTCCCAGGCAGTTTCCCTGCCAGATCTCCAAGGTGACTCTGTTCCTGACTTACTGATTGCCACTTTACCTGCTGACCAGGTATGACAATCTCTGGCTTGGCACCTATACATATTTATTGCTGTAATAAGACAATTGTTATTATATAAATCATATTATTATTATTACAATATAGACCATAATCCCAAATCGTCAGAGTCACTGTGTTAACAACACTCATTTTCCAGTCAATCCCATCAAACTGTCTCAAACGTATTTTCAGGTGTCTGACCTCTCACTGCTCCTGCTGTCTGGGCTGACTGGAGCTATACTTGGACATCCCGTGACCTTTAACCTCACAACCTTTAATGTCTCTGGAAAGCTGATCGGTCCCCTGTTTCATGAGACACAGCTGGGGGCATATTACATTCTATTTGGACTAGGTAAAGGATTCATTTTATATCAAGCACAGTGACTTTGAAAAAATGTTTCTTATTTGAAATGACTAAATGTCTGATAATGTATCTTGTATACTAACTCAGGCACTGTAGAGGCTGTATCCCTCGGAGATATTTACACTCGGGCTACTGGAAAAACACCAATATCCCCTGGTCTAAGACTGAAGGAACCTGGCTGGGAGAAGCTTAGGAAAACCAACTCCTCCCTCATACACATCTCCAGGTAAGGCTAAGAAAGTGCTCGGTTACACAATTACAATAGAGTGCCTGTTTGAACGACTGTTTGACTTTCTCTGTCCAGTGGAACTGAGCAAGTGGAGTTCTTGGTCCCCCTAGTGGCTGGCTTGTGTAACAACCACAACAGCCTGGACTCTATCTCCAACCTCAACTCCAGCCGCAGTGACTGGGTGCTGGTGTGTGGCAAGCTCTCCAGCAAGCTCTCTGTGCTGAGAGAGAAGGATGCACACACCGAGTGGACTCTTACCTCCTCAGCCATACACAGGTAGGAAATATGTTCACCATGATATATGGAGAAGTTTATCATTAGGGTGTATATGACTAAGCATAAAAGGGATAGCTTCAAGTTTTGTCATGTGCACAAGTGCAGTGAAGTGCATTTCTTGCAAGCTCTTTTCCCAACAATACAGATATCAATATCTCAAACTATAAAGTAATACCCTATAATAGTGGTTTTCAAACCTCTCTTCGGGGACCCCCAGAAGTTTCACAATTTAGTTGGAGCCCTGAACTAGCTCAAGTACTTGACCTTATCAAGGGCTTGGTAATTAGCTGACAAGTTGAATCGGGTGTGCTAGCTCTAGATTAGTTCAAATATATGGAACGACTGGGGATCCCCGAAGGAGAGGTTTGAAAACCCCTGCCCTATAAAGTTATAGAGCTAAAATAACCTGAATCATTTATCATTGTCTCAGTCGTCCAGCACCAGGCCAATTCAACGATGATGGAATCCCAGATCTCCTCATACAGAAGTCTGGGGCCCCTAGAATGAGAAAAGTATAATCTCTTCTACAAACACTTACACCTATAGCTATTATACTTCTCGGACAGTTGTACATATTTACAAAGATGACCATCCATCTCTCTGTGATCTCAGGTTCAGGTGGTTGATGGAGCCAGTGGGCGTAGTCTGTGGGAGACAGAGTTTATTTGTCCACGCCTTGACCTGGAAGGTACCTCAATCATGACATCTGGTCAATCAGCTTTCCTTTTCTGGGCCGGTGACCCTGTCAGACCACCAAAGAACCTCACCAAGACAACCGTGAGTCGAGGAGCAGGAATACATTTTCTACGAGAGAACGTGTTATGTTGGTTCATCCTTCAGTGGTATAGGCACAAGGGCTGGGGTCAATTCCAATTTAATTTGAAATTGCAATTAAATATTTGAATTCACTCATGAAGTGGAGAATTTATGTTGAATTCAATTCAAATTTCAACAATCGTCAAGTTATGGAATTGGAATTAGACTGTTTGAACTATTTGAATTGGAATTTAATATTTGTACATTTTCCAGTTAATGGAATTAATGCAGTTGGTATTGAAAAATGTACTGCAGGATTTGTTTAAAATCATTTAAAGTTGTATTTCAATATTTCCAGTGTAGCTAAGCTGTATGGATATTGATATGATCAGCCTGAAAGCATGAGGGAATTTAATTTTGGAATGTAATTTGTGGAATTGTTAGGGATAATATTCAATTGGGAATTCAATTCTTGGAATTTACCTAGCATTGCAATTGAATTATCTCTGAATTCTAAGACTGACCGTAGTCCTTTAGCAGACACTTTGGATAATTGACAAAAATGGAATTTTAAATGAATTAAGTTGAATTTACAGGAAAGAGATAATTGAATTAGAATTGAGTTAGTGGAATTAACCAGAAACCTGCTGCCAGAATGTTAACAATAGTCAATGTTCAGGTTGGCAGTCGGAAGATAGAAAGTCCCTTTTGGTGTCTCCTGTAATTAGTGGAATTCACCCCAACCTGATAGGTAAAGGATTACATATCTGTGCCTATCGTACTATGAGGTTCAGTAGTTGAAATCTATTTTAAGTCTTGCTCTGTTAACAGGTGGCACCAGGGGCGGTTCAAGCCATGCCAGTCATCCGAAAGCTCTTCATGTTACATCCTGCATATCCCACAATCCTCCTGGAGCTCGCCAGCACCACAGACACCATTCTTACTGCTGCAGGTGATGCGTGATATGCTGTATTTATTATTTTATAATTGTGCATATGATTATGGCTGTTGTTAGTAGCACTGCTGATCAACAACTGTTTCTCCCCTTTTCTCTGGCTTAGTGAGTTACCAGGAGCCGCAGAAGGATGCCTCCTACATTACCGTGTCCTCCCGGCCTACCTCTGGCCTGGGGCCTGGGTCTCGGGTGGTGAAGAGCATGAGCCTCAGGGCAGCAATCACTGCTGGACAGATTGTGAGGCTGGGAGAGAGCAGCACCGCAGGGGTACCAGTCAGACCTGGAGTATTTGAGATAAACAAGTTCTTCAGGCGTCTCACCTTCAAAAACCATTAGGTAAAACGGGGAGGGAACATAGCTAAGTATGTCCAGAATATGCTTTATATGACATGATGTTTGTGGTGTCTGTATAGTTTCAGATGACGAAACACATTGTTTTGTTTTCCTGTGTAGAGAGGAGTTATCATTTGCTGGTTCTACATGATCCGAGGGAAACCACTGGCGGGACCAAACCTGTGGAAACACCAAGTGAAGGAGATTTATCTCAAGCTGTTTACATTTCCACTTTTGTCCAAAGTACGATTTGAATTACTATTATTACTCATCTCACTTGGCTGAAAAATATTTATTTTGCTGTATTTGTATTATATGTGTATATATTATGAGTTGACTTATTTATTTATGACCAGTCCTTTTTATTGAATATTGAATTTAATATATCAATGACTACCTTGTTTGGGGTGAATGGAAATCAAAATATGTAAGTAAGTACATAGAAGAAACTTCTGGAGATCAAGCGCAATGATTTGAATGGTAGGTGTGTAGGTGTAAGTTGTCCATTGCACAATTGGCACCTCACTCGTTTAGTATATTTTTAATCTACAGAATGAGAGGCAATTACCCAGTTAATTCCTCCAAATACATTCATTCCCCTCTCATATCCACTTTTTCAATTAGGCAATTGAGGTCTGTGTTCAAGCAGAATTACCCAGTTATGTAAAGGGGGTCTGTACATATTCTAGGGTATGTTGAGCCATTTTTTACATTCAGCATCACTACATCAAGGAAAATACAGTATTCGTTCCAACATTGATGTCTACATATATTTCAGGATGTTGTGTATCCCTGAAAATAATCAGAATTCATGTAAACATTTAAGTTTTGAAAACAGCTAATTCAGGTTAGTGGCTTCTTGGCACAACTTACGTATGCACAGGGACCTGGTAGGTTGAGCTGCCTTGGGGTAAGTGGGTGCTGGTAGGTCAAAGTTTCATTCATGGAATGGGGGTGTGGTATATTGTATATCTGAAATGTATGTCTACATTCAGATATAGATCACTATTCAATATTATTAACCCTTCCATTTCTTGACCAGTTGTCAGGGACAGGGATGTTGTTTCGATTTGTGCCAATTCAAAGGCAAGTTCTCTGCATGTGGCTACAAAGCCCATGAATGCAAAAAATACTAATGGTGTACTAAGCCCATGAAACTGGTCTGCAAGATTATTGATAGGTTTAGCATGCTCAGACTGTCATCAGTTAAGACCAAGTGCCTCTGCTACTTGGTCACATGATTAATGTTGTATGGTTTCTTAGAAACAAGGGGTGGCTAAACTAACCTTAAGGTTCAATTTACCCCATTCTCCACAACAGTATTTACTGATATGCTACTTACTGAAAGGTTTACATTTCTTTCATCAATAACTATTGTAATGATGATACATTATTGCTGAGTGCCATGTATGGTAACTGCATTTTATTGCTATTGGTACTTGTAAATATTGCTGACATACTGGAAAACATTTACAGATTACATGAAGAAATAAATGTACTGCTGCAATTCTTAGTGTTTTGTACTACAGCTGTACTATGGATTTAGCTCCGTTTGTAATAAATTATCATAAAAACACTTAATTAATCATGAGAAATATTAGAGTAAAAGGAGGGCGCAGGCTCAGGAGCGGTGCTTGGGTGCATCCAAAATAATCTCTTTCTGCATTGCTGAGAGCGTCAAAGGCTTGGAAGATGGCCTCGGGCTTGGTTCGTCAGGCCAGACTGTTGGTGTTGAAAAACAGTCATGGACCAACATTTTCTGGGTTTTATGCTAATGCATTCGGAAAGGCACTCATTACCGAACAGTTGTGTACTCAGTACCAGGTGGTATTTTGCCAGAACCCAAGAAGGTGAGTGATGTCTGTTGAAAATATGAGCAGGTAATTTATGAAATGAAAGAGGCGGAGGGAGGAATTTAGTAAAGGTGCCTGAAAGTTATTTGTAATTAACGTTATATCTTATAACTTAATAGGAATGTTTAATCTCAGGTAGGATCTCAGTGAGCCTATACCTCTCCATTTCACTGGAAGTGTTAGAAATACATGCGTTTAAATATGTAAAGCATGCATCATGTAAATTATTTATTTTATCCTGGTTGTCATGGTCTATAAAATCACACAGCATTGCAGGCTAACAGATATGTTTTTGTGATGGAATTGTTGACAATTGTCCAGAGCTCATTTGGCCTTTTCCGGATTGCTGTGGTTGTGATCCCCTTCCTGTATGTCAGAACTCTGATCAGCAATAACTTTGCTGTGCTGCTGGAAGAGCATGACATCTTCATCCCTGAGGATGATGATGACTGAAGGGTCTGTATGCTCCAACATATGACCTGGGTATGTTGTATGTATAATGATCAATAAAATCAACTTCAGACGATTGATCTCTTAACATTTAAGCAATAAAGATAACATTTGCCCTCACGGAAGACGAGGCCTATTACTGTGTTCTCCCTCAAAGTGTAATGTGTCGCCTCTCAGACAATGGGAAGACGTGTGACAGCTGAAAAGACTTGAGGATCTCAAACTCAAAGCCTTTCTGGTGCTTCTCTCCCCATCCATTGTGATGTGTGCCTGCCTGGATACAGAGCTGTTTTAGAGAAGTGGTGGGACTAATTCCTCCCTAGTTATAATACATGCACAGATAAGTCTTACTAAATCAAATAGATCGGTGTGCAGAAGGAAACACTTGGATCAGTTGCTTTTGATTTAGCCAGTGATATCTTCTACATTGATGGAAATATTTGTTCTGCTTTCAATCATTCTGGGGATATTGATTTATTTGGGAAGACCTTAATCAGGTGACAGGCCTGCATAGGTGTCCCTATTTATCTGGTTTCTGATATAGGTTATCAAGAACACTTGGTGCTTTTTATTCCAACCTGTTGCATTTATTTTTGATGAAGTGATCTAATAAAGTCGACCTATATGTAATGGCCGTCAGTGGCATGTCATTCATGACTATTTAAACTATTCAGAGGCTTATCAACTGGCGTATTGAATTGGAGTGGGTACAGGGTAAACACAGGGTCCATGACAACCATACTGATATTCCTTGGTCTCAGCATCCATCTTCTGAACTTAGTGATGATAAGGGCTAGTTTGCACAAACACTTCTGTATCACATGAAAGTACCTCTACTGTGGCAACGCAGAGGAATAGCTATGCAGTGCACAAGGAGAGCCTTCCGACTTCAAGTGGGAAGTAACTGTCCCATGACTGTTTTCACAAAATGAAAACATTTGTACAATGAGGACTTGACAAGATTGGGTATCATGTGTATATTTACAGTTCAATAAGGGGAAGCCTCTGTTACACTGGACAAAACAGGGTGGAAAGTACAGGGAGCAGTTCAATTGTCATGTCCAACATAAAATCTGGACAGAAAGTCTGCAGGGCGTGGTACCTCCGTCTCATGGAAATAGCGCATAATGTGGGTCTTCTGCTTCCAGACATTGATGGTCTCCTGCAGCTCCATCTTACCCTATTGTAAACAAAAGTATGCAAAGAAAACATCACTCGCTACACTTGATACGTGACCATTGAGCTTAGTAAATATTCTCGTCAAAGTTGTTTTCTTTGAACGATTTAGATGCGTCACATGTAAAATGATGTAGAGCATGACAGCCCAGTTACCTAGACAGTTTGTATCTCGGTCTAGCAGTATAACACTAACCCACCGTGCCACTAAGAAACTAGGCTAACTGCATGAGAGAACATTGACTGCTTGGGGGGAGCCGAGTAGACTAACCTTAATGACAAGCATGTCAATCACACGGGGGTCATTGACGTGCTTGTTCCTGTCAAACATCTCCCTCACTTTGTCTGTTCCCTGGCGAGCTGTGATGTCCAGCTGAAAGGTAGTCACTGTGGGACAAAACATAAGACATATGAAATTCCCACAACAAACTCAAAGAAATATGTACATTAATGCATTTACTTATCACACTCCCTACTTATCAAATTGCTAATCATGTGGCCTATCTGCAAATGTAGGAACATGCTGTCTTACACCAGCGCATCCCAAACATGCTCAATGGGTGATGTGTCTGGTGAGTATGTAGGCCATGGAAAAACTGGAACATTTTCAGCTTCCAGGAATTATGTACAGATCCTTGCGACATGGGGCAGTGCATTATCATGCGGAATCATGAGGTGATGGCAGTGAATGAATGGCACGACAGTGGGCCACGGGATCTCATCAAGGTCCATTCAAATTGCCATGGATAAAATGCATGTGTTCAGTGTTCGTAACTTATGCCTGCCCACACCATAACCCCACCAAGAGGCACTCTGTTCACAACGGTGACATCAGCAAACTGCTCTCCCACACAACGCCATACACGCTGTCTGCCATCTGCCTGGTACAGTTAAAACTGGGATTGATCAGTGAAGAGCACACTTCTCCAGCGTGCCAGTGGCCATCAAAGGTGAGAATTTGCCCACTGAAGTTGGTTACAACGCCAAACTCAAGACCGTGGTGAGGACGACAAGCACACAGATGAGCTTCCCTGAGACAGTTTCTGATATAATTTCTGCACAAACTTCAGTTGTGCAAACCCGCAGTTTCCTCAGCTGTCCAGGTGGCTGGTCTCAGATCCTGCAGTTGAAGAAGCCCGGATGTGGAGGTCCTGGGCTGGTGTGGTTACACGTGGTCTGTGGTTGGGAGGCCGGTTGGACGTACAGCCAAATTCTCTAAAACAATATTTAAGGCGGCTTACGGTAGAGAAATAAACATTAAACTATGACAACAGCTCTGTAGTCAGCATGCCAATTGCACACTCCCTCAAAATGTGAGGCATCTGTGGCATTTTGTGACAAAACTGCACATTTTACAGTGGCCTTTTACTGTCCCCAACACAAGGTGAACCTGTGTAATGATCATGCTGTTTAATCACCTTCTTGACCTGGCAGGTGAATGGATTATCTTGGCAAAGGAGAAATGCTCACTAACAGGGATGTAAACAAATGTGTGGAACATTTCTGGGATCTCTTATTTCAGTTCATGAAACATGGGACCAACACTTTACACACAGTTGCAATTTATATTTTTGCTCAGTGTGGACACATCGCGTTAGCTAAGTGTGGCCCTAGATTGAAAGTATATGTTAGCTCACTTAAAATCGACAAGATATGTAGCCAATGAGCTAAATAAATGAAGCTAGAGTGCCTTACAGCTAGTTAACGTTAGCTAGCTGTCTTAGCACGACCTTGACGCTGGGATCCAGCTCGTGTGAATCTAATAAAGGGAGAGCTGGTTTTACCTGTGTTTGGAACCTCTCTGTACCAGGCACGATACAGTTCGCGAACTCGGCGCTTGGCTTCATCCAGATCCCTGCTGAAAATCGGTTTGACAACTTTAGCAGCAACAGAGGCTGTCCGGGTCGCCGCACTGGACGCCATGTTTGTTTATTTTATCTTCTCTGGTTAACATCGTTAATAATTCTGATTTGAAACACGTATTAGTGCTGCCACCTGGTGTAGAGGGGGACATGTATCTGCTTCATGTGGGCTCACTTTTTCAACCCCATCGAATACCTTTGGGATGAATTGGAACACTGACTACGAGTCAGGACTAACCACCCGACATCAGTGCCCGACCTTACTACTGCCATTAAGACGAGCCCTAACTGGGACTAGTGTACATCAGCTGAGTATGGATGATTCACACGGCTGTATTAACATGCTTTTTATTGCTTGTAAAAGGATGGTACTTTACAAAGATATCGCATGCCCTACATTAAATATTAAAAACATTGTCAAAAGACAGTCTACTTTATCTCTAAAAATACAAGATAAAAAACATTGGCTCATTGACGCAACACTACACATTTTTGTGGCACAATCAATCATGCCTACACAATGTTGGGAAAGGATCGCAAAATGCATCTTCTTAGCCTCATCAAAAAAAAAAATCAAGAATCCTTGCGAGACGACAACATTTCATCGAACTTCTACAAGCAATTATCCAGTCACAGAAGGCACTATATATAAAACAAAAAGCACATTCAGATGACTTGTATCTATCTACACACTGGAGGAATGAGTGCGATTTCCAATTTGGCTTCCCAGGATTTTACAGTTCCAAACCACTTTCTCTGTGTCAATCCCAAATGTAAATAGTTATTGTTCACAATAGAGACCCACATTATAAGATGATATTACACTGAATAAAGCGACAAATAGGTTTGCGAAGTAAAATGCGTACAATGACAACAATCACCGAGAGCAAGCATTGTTCACGTACAACATTAAGGTCGTTCCACCTCAAAAAGCACAAAAAGGATTGAAACGCCACCGTATCAAATTGTTTCTGTAGTTAGTCAGAGATACGATTAGCATTCCAGAAACATTTAGTTTAAATATAATTTAATCTAATGATCGTATTGATTGCGCCCAAATTGGAATTAACTTCTTCCTACCAATGAGTAAGACCCCAACAAATGCCCAATACTACCCCAACAAACAGTAGTTTCAGTTATGTTCAACAAGTTGCTTGAATATTCCAACAAGTGGCAGCTTTCTGAAAGGGCTATCCCTATGGTGCAATTCTCATATGAACACTTTTTCTACATGTCCAAAACTTTGATGGATAAATGGGCTAGGGACTAAGATGTGACAACCCTAATAAAATACATTGCATGGCAGTCATGTTTTTCAATAAAATTAGGGAACGGCATTGCGATTAGTGACATTTAGCATTAATTCCAACCCAATACCATTACAAAACACAATACATTGTATGTTTGGGACTTATATCACTGAAGACCATAACATTGAAACCATTAGAACTGCTATAGAGAAAATGGTTGTCTTGTTCACCGGGAACAGTCAAACAGGAACTAATTCAGACCTTTTTTGAAGGGAATACACCGCACACCGTTTCCTGGACACATTAAGCATAAAATGACAAACTGAATTGCTTTCATAGAGGACTGGCTTGAAATTTGGCAGATGACCACAAAATGTATTTTCATAATGAGCCAAATCTATTGGTTTTGTTTACAAAGTTGCAAAGGATTGTTGCGACCTGTTTAATAAACACAAGAGACCAGCAAAATATATAAGAGTGCGGCAGTATAGTAGGACCACGGCATCTAATGGGCAAAATCTAGTACTTTCAAACTACTTTATGGTAAATAACGCAAGTGACTTCAATTATTCATTTCTCTGAACGTGGAGAGAAAAGAAAAATCACCAGATTCATTCATGGAGAAGTACTCCAAGCCGCAGCTTTATACTACTTGTTAAAACAGACAGACATAGGGTGTGGTGGGTTTTGACAATGTTATGAGATTCCTCATGTCTTACTCATTAGTAGGAAGATGTTTGGTCCCAATCGGATGTTGGATACGATATTGAATATTATCTGAATCCTATAAATAAAAAAAAATGGCCAATTTGGGTGCAATCCAATACCTTTCTCAGAGATCAAACTAAGTTTCAACAAAATGTTTCAGGAATGTCAATCTTACCCATTGCCAACTACAGAAACTATTTCAGAACAATCTGAGATGGTGGGTGTCATGGCTTGTTGAAATGACATGGAATGACCCATTAGTATGTACAAATCCATGCTCTGAAATGAAAATAGTTTGGTTTTTGGCGAGAATTATATCCTGCTTCCTTATTCAGCTTTTGACAGTAGCCAACATGTAGACCAACTGTTCATATGTTGGCTACTGTCAACATGTAAATAGTAGGTCTACATGTAGGTAGGTATGCAGAGAAGGGTAATCCAGTGCTGTTTCAGGTCACAAATACATCACAGCAACAGTCTTTACACAAATAATCCAGTTTCTCAGACCAATATTTTCATTCACTCACTCTCGCACATCAACAATAGAAAAAGTTTAAAAAGTGCAGATTAAAATTTGCGCGACCCAGTGTAATATGACCGATCAGCTGATACTAGTTTATGCCACTCATTGGCTGAATGATTGAAAGCTAAGGCACTATCGTGGTCCCCCGAGCCGGCATCATCTGGTGCGAAGACTCCTGCTCCTCTCCTACTTCAGTCACCATTGTGCCCACACAACTAGAAAAACAAAAATATATATTAGGCAACCACAATTTCATCATAGAAGATAGATGTAATCAACTATTTAAAAGCTGTGTGAGCATGACTATGTAGCTCTTAATATTGAGCTACGTCTATACCTCTGTCTCTGAGCTAGAGCCCTTGTGGCGGTCTCTCAGTGTTCCAGGCTGTTGCCTAGTTTTTGGCCCTCCTGCAGGGCAACCATGGCCAATCTCAGGTGTTCCCTAAGGCTCTGGATCTCCCGCTCACTCCTGCTCTTCATACCACCCAGCTCCCCGTGCACCTCTTTATACCGCTCACAGGCCGACTGCTTCTCCTATAGGGGTAAGGGCACACAGACAGAGGTTTATCAGATGGACAAAGTATACCTCTTCCACTCTGGGCAGAAATACAATGTTGGGATGGACAGAATAAATAGCCTGAGGACTTGTTGCTTTTCTCTTGTGATTGACTTGGAACCATGAACCACACAAGACAGCTTTGCTAACTTGTAGATTAACATTCCAGTTTGTGTGAAGCATTAAAGTAGTCTCCACCTACACATTGTTTAGAAATAAAACCAACATGTGTGCAGCTATGGGACAAAACAGAAGGGGTTGGCAACACGTTTTGATTGAACTGACCTGAAGACCAGGTGTGTTGAATTTAGGCAATCACCGAGCTGATCAATTAGCTCAGTTGGTCAAGTGTGGTGCCTAGTTGGAACAAAATCCTGCAATAGCTGTGGCACTCCAGGAACAGGGTTGCCTACCCCTGGCTTAGACTGTTGATAACATGTAAACTCTAGTCTCAAAATGTCTCTCAAACACATTGTTACAGTTGTTGGCAAGCTAGCGAATTTTAGCCATTTTAGCATAGACATCAGTCAAAACATGGTATCAATAAGATATAACGAGCCACCTGTGATTCCCCACATGGCAGCTTGTTGTTGCCAATTCCACGGTAACGGAATTATTCCGGGTTCTTCTCACTTTAAACTGTATGTCAAACAAAGTTTAACCAACCATACAACTCCATGCACAATTGCCACTGAAAACTGTACATAAACTAATTTAGTGGAAGAACTGTGCAGATGAAGTTGGTAAAGGAATTATGGTAAAAACTCCCTCAGGTTTATATGCGACCACGTTTTCCAAAACCTCAAGTATCTTCTCCGAATTAAGATTCAAAGATGTCTGCAGAAAGAATGCGGTGTCAGCTATGACACAGCACCTTGAGTTTATTTTGGTTATTGAACTACAGTAAGTGAAGAGGATTTATACCTGGTAACTGAATTACAATAATGAAGTTACATCATAGGTCCCTGATCTATACTACACAAAAATGCATAATGATGGATATGGATGTTATTTCACAAGTGCTTCTGAGTGGCGCAGCAGTCTAAGGCATCTCAGTGCTAGCGGCATCACTACAGACACCTTGGTTCAATTCCAGGCTGTAACACAACTGGCCGTGATTGGGAGTCCCATAGGGTGGCACAATTGACCCAGCGTCGTCTGGGTTTGGCCGGTGTTAGCCGTCATTGTAAATAAGAATTTGACTTGTCTAGTTAAATAACCTTTTTAAATAAATGTACTGTACTACTGTATTGTATTGTATTTCACTGCACTCTGTTCTACTCACTGTCCTATCCAAACTTGTGAAACATACGTCTATAATGGGCGGACCAAATCTGAACCTATCTGCGGACGTTAACATCAAGGCTAGGGTAGACTGACCAAATTTCGACGTCCCGTGTCGGTCAGTGCTCAGTGGGTGAGGATGCTGGTTACAGTTAATGGAAAGAGAGGGGGCTCATGGGTAGGTGTAAGTAAGATCTGGGAGAGGTGACATTAACTGGAGAGGGGTTTGTAGATTTATTTTGCAAGTGTATAAAAAAAAAAAACTTTAAAAAAACTGAAATATCACATTGCCATAAGTATTCAGACCCTTTACTCAGTCCCTAGTTGAAGCATTACAGCCTTGAGTCTTCTTGGGTATGACTCTACAAGCTTGGCACACCTGTATTTTGTGAGTGCCTCCCACTCCTCTCTGCAGATCCTCTCATGCTCATTCAGGTTGGATGGGGAGCATTGCTGCACAGCTATTTTCAGATCTCTTCAGATGGCATATATATATGTTTTATCGGGTTCAAGTCCGGGCAACTCAAAGCCATTCAGAGACTAGTCCCGAAGCCACTCCTGCGTTGTCTTGGCTGTGTGCTTAGGGTCGTTGTCCTGTTGGAAGGTGAACCTTTGCCCCAGTCTGAGGTCCTGGGTGCTCTAGAGCAGCTTTTCATCAAGGATCTCTCTGTACTTCGCTCCGTTCATCTTTGCCTCGATCCTGACTAGTCTAGCAACCACCATGCTTCACCGTAGGGACGATGCCCGATTTCCTCCAAAATTGACGCTTGGAGTTCAGCCAAAGAGCTCAATCTTGGTTTCATCAGAGAATCTTGTTTCTCATGGTCAGAGTCCGTTAGATACCTTTTGGCAAACTCCAAGCTGGCTGTCATGTGCCTTTTACAGAGGAGTGGACTTCTGTCTGGCCACTCTATCATAAAGACCTAATTGGTAGAGTGCTGCAGAGATGGTTGTCCTTCTGGAAGGTTCTCCCATCTCCACAGAGGAACTCTGGAGCTCTGTCAGAGTGACCATCAGGTTCTTGGTCACCTCCCTAACCAAGGTCCTTCTCCCCCGATTGCTCAGTTTGGCCGGGCGGCCAGCTCTAGGACGAGTCCTGGTGGTTCCAAACTTCTTCCATATAAGAATGATGGAGGTCACCGTGTTCTTGGGGACCTTCAATGCTGCAGACATTTTGTTACTCTAACCCAGATCTGTGCCTCGACACAATCCTGTCTCGGAGCTCTATGGACAATTCCTTCAACCTCATGGCTTGGTTTTTGCTTTGACATGCACTGTCAACTGTGGGACCTTATATAGACAGGTGTGTGCCTTTCCAAATCATGTCCAATCAATTGAATACATCACAGGTAGACTCCAATCAAGTTGTAGAAACGTCTCAAGGATGATCAATGGAAACACGATGCACCTGAGCTCAATTTCGAGTCTCATGACAAAGGGTCTGAAAAATTAAGTAAATCCGTTTATGCATTTTTTTTAGAACACTTGCAAAAAAAATACAAAAAAATCAAATATAATAAAATTAAAAAGTTATTTAACTGGGCAAGTCAGTTAAGAACAAATTCTTATTTACAATGACAGCATACAATTATGGGGTATTGTGCGTATATTGAAGATTTAAAAAATAATTATACCATTTTAGAATAAGGCTGTCACTTAACAAGATGTGGGAAAAGTCAAGCGGTCGGAATACTTTCCAAATGCTCTGTATGAACTTTCATTATCTTCCCTGCTCATATGAGAACATATCTTAGTTTCTGGTAATGAAACTACAAAGCAATATTTCCTAGACTTACAAAAGGTAAACAATCTCTGAAATTAAATATAAAGTGTTGATATTAGTGGGCAGGGGTCTTTACTTCAACATTCTGTGTTTTGATTATGTATTCTATTACCTTAGAAAACATCTACCAGAAAAAGTATTAAAAGACCCCTTTTCCATCAGTTTATCCACAAATCAAAGCCTTCACTTATGCCACATTTTTAAGTTGAAAAAAGGTTGAAAATGTATAAATAGCTAGGATCCCATCAAATTGGCAACAGATTTTCATGTGAATATTCAAATATATGCATAAAAACAAGACAGTATGCACATTTCCCATCAGAGAAGTGTTTCCATCAAATTGACTTGTTGCGGATAAAAGGCTGCGTGATGACGTAATGCACATAAAAATATATTTTGCGGTACCGAATAAAAAATACAATTTTAATGAGTTTCCATCACATTTTCAACTCTACTGATGGTTCTCACAAAAAGTTTATGCGTTATATAGCGAATGTACCCACTCTAGTATTGGCAAATGCTCTCTAGCCAATAGCTCACAGATTACCCTAAATTGTGAGATTATTATGGACAAAGGAGTGAGAATTTCTATTTTTCAAACAGCCAAGCATTGATGATCATGTCACCAGAACAAGACCCTCAATATTGGAAACCAGCATAAAGCCCTTTGAAATTCATCATTTATTTAATCTGTAATCTACTAAACAGCATGCTTTCCTGATGAGTCGTAGTAGGAAGACCACACAACATCACATGACTCCAGGTTTACTTCCATAAGATGGTTATTAAAGCAATATTTGCGCATAAAAGCTTTTCCACTGACATTTCACACATCATTTTACAGACACAAAAAGATGCCACCTTGTCTAGTGTATTTTGTGTCGACATTTGGAAAGTTTAGCAAAAAATGATGTTTCCATCAGGCCTGTCGTGAATGTTTTTTTTATTTATTTTTTACTCACATAAAAAGGTTGGATGGAAACCTGGTTTATGCCTTCATTTACCAAAAATATAGATTCTTATCTTTCTTTTGACACCCAATTTGATATGCTCCTATGAACTTCAAGTTAGTGCTTATGGGTCCTTTTACATGGACATGCCCCTAGTCATCTGACCGTTCAGAATTCTAATACATGCCTTCTGGCCATATCAATAGACACACATCATTTGTGACGTTGTCAGCCAACCCGTCTACAGATGAAAACATTAGACCTTTATGCCTGCACACAAATACACAGTGAACCAGTACCGTGTTCAGGAACTGAAGTTCGTTCCTCAGACAGCTGATCTCCTTGTGCAAGTACTGCACCTCATTCTCCTTCACCCTGAGAAGAACCTGTGACAAAACAAAATAATATTATTACAAGCTAACAAGAGTGATCAACCCAACATCTAAGACACTGAGCAGACAAAGAGCAACTGTCCCTAAAAACGTATCATTAGAAGAAACATGTATTTTAAATGTCATAATTGACTACAAAGTGTAAATAGGATAATTTTGGTCATAATGTCAGCCTCGTCCAAAACAGAGTTGTGAGACTTTGTCGTCGTGACCGCAACACAGCGTAAATTAAGGTTGGGTTTGTTTCAATCCTGCCCACATCTGGCAACACGCAAGTATTCATCAGTTCGCAGTACAGCTGCACGCAACCCGATCGTAATGCCTGTGGTAAATTTGGGTTGACTAGTTAGGGACCATCGGTAAATTACACAATGTACATGGAAAAACATGTCCAATAGCTTCAAATTTCAATAACTTAACCTCCAAATATAAATTGTAGAAATTCATCTAGCCCCGGAGGTAGGCTATCCAAAGTCATACCAATTTTGCCACGGTCACACAACAGCCAACTGAAGCTAAATGGCAAAATAACTCTTCCCACCTGCGGACACACACACACACACGACACACACACACACATCAAACCACCTCTCGGTTGAATTCAGTCATGGCCGCTAGCATTTCTTAAACGAACCAAATTTAAAAACGAGACCAAATCAGGAAGTGCAGTGAACCTTTAACAAATTCACTTGTGTTGAAAACACCTTTGGTGTCTCCATGGGGCACAGCATCCAACAGGGGGCAGTGTGTTTCAGTGTGCAGTCAATGCAAATTCACACCACACACCTTCTTCAAGGCATTTCCCTACATAATAACCAACTGCACGCTGCCTTTCATAAACCCTTCCCTTTCTATTCAAACATGAGAAAAGTGCCCCCTATGTCATTGTTGTAGGTAGAGAGGCTTGTTATGGTTGAGGGGCTCTACAACTTACCTCCAGCTCACAGGACAGCCTGTCCTGGTTGTCGTGGGAAACGTCCTCCAACCCCTGACCCGTGACGATGGAGCGCATGCGGCTGATCTCCTCTGTCAAACGGGCCTGTAGGTCCTGAAATGTGAAAACATTGATAGTATTGAGCATACTGACAGCATGCTGAATGTGTCATATAGATAGGCATTGCTTGTCATTAACAAAAGTGTTAGGGTAGAGTAGGCTAAATGCAGAGGACCAGCTGACCTCCAGACTCCTGGCTCACCTGGTTCTCTTTCCTCAGCTGCTCCAGCTCGCTCTCCTTGTGAGTGATGTCTTTATCCCTCTCCCCGTTGCTTTGCTCAGCCCTGTTCAGCTCCAGACACTTCTGGGAGTACCTCTCAGACAGGCCGGACAGCTCCCTCTGCAGGGCCTGGGTCTCTAACCTGAGGGGACAAGAGAGGATATAAACATTTCATTTATATAAACTGTATATTACGCCCAAGATTAAAAGCAAAACTGGGGCCTCCCAGTGCTAGCTGTGCCACCAGAGATTCTGGGATTGAGCCCAGGCTCTGTCGCAGCCAGTCGCGACCGGGAAGTCCATGTGACGACGCACAATTGGCCTAGCGTCGTCCAGGTTAGGGAGGGTTTGGCCGGCAGGGATATCCTTGTCTTATCGCGCACTAGCGACTCCTGTGGTGGGCCGGGCGCAGTGCACGCTGACCAGGTCGCCAGGTGTACGGTGTTTCCTCCGACACATTGGTGCGGCTGGCTTCCGGGTTGGATGTGCATTGTGTCAAGAAGCAGTGCGGCTAGGATGGGTTGTGTTTCGGAGGATGCATGGCTCTCGACCTTCGCCTCTCCCGAGTCCGTAAGGGAGTTGCAGCGTTGAGACAAGCCTTACTACCACGAAATTGGGGGGGGGATAATATATATAAAAAAAAGCTTAACTGGAGATACTACTGGTATTCTGTAGAAATCTTGACACTGCACTGGCTGTGCACAGTCAAAACAGAAGCAGCCATGTTGTGTTTAAATGGCAGACCAACACTGTCTTTCAAAAAAATCGAACCGTGAAAATGGTGGTGAGGGTGGGTGTGCTTCGTTATGAGCAATTCTGTTTTACTCAAGAGATTTTGGTACAACAATGGTTTAGATGGAAACCTCTGCCCACACCCATTAACCACAAATGCTAAATGAAAATCATGGTTGACACACAGACACGTAAAAGTATTGTTCATTAACATTGTATGCGCAACAGTTCCCATGACCTTTTTCCACATCGTTGCAGCTGGAATTTGAAATAGTGGAGCAAAAAAGAAGTTAGTCAGCCACCAACTGTGCAAGTTCTCCCACTTAAGATGAGGCCTGTAATTTTCATCATAGGTACACTTCAACTATGACAGACAAAATGAGAAGAAAAATCCATAAAATCACATTGTAGGATTTTTTAATGAATTTATTTGCAAATTATGGTGGAAAATAAGTATTTGGTCAATAACAAAAGTTTCTCAATACTTTGTTATATACCCTTTGTTGGCAATGACAGAGGACAAACGTTTTCTGTAAGTCTTCACAAGGTTTTCACACACTGTTGCTGGTATTTTGAAGAAGTGTACCTATGATGAAAATTACAGGCCTCTCTCATCTTTAAGTGGGAGAACTTGCACAAAATACTTTTGCCCCACTGTAGATTACATTGTGTCACTGACTTTCACACAATACCCCATAATGTCAAAGTAGAATTATGTTTTTAGAATTTAACAAATTAATAAAACATTTAAAACTGAAATGACTCAGTGTTTAACATGGTTTTTGAATGACTACCTCATCACATACCATATCTGTAAAGGTCCCTCAATCGAGCAATGAATTTCCAACAGATTCAACAAAAGACCAGGGAGGTTTTTCAATGCCTCGTAAAAGGGCAGATATCGGTAGATGGGTAAAAAAAAAAAAAAAAGCAGAGGTTGAATATCCGTTTGAGCATGGTGCAGTTATGAATTACAATTTGGATGGTGTATCAATACACCCAGTCACTATAAAAAAAAAAACAGGCATCCTTCCTAACTCAGTTACCAGAGAGGAAGGAAACCTCTCAGGGAATTCCCCATGAGGCCAATGGTGACTTTAAAATAGAGTTTAATGGCTGTGATGGGAGAAAACTGAGAATCAAATCAACATTGTAGCTACTCCACAATACTTGAAAAATATATATATATTTCACCAGGTAGGCCAGTTGAGAACAACTTCTCATTTACAACTGCGACCTGGCCAAGGTAAAGCAAAGCAGTGCAACAAATAAGCAAAAGCACAGTTCAATAACATAATAGAAATATCTATATACAGTGTGCAAATGGCGCAAGGAGGTAAGGAAATAAATCCGCCATAGTAGCAAAGTATTTTTTTTTGCAATTCTTTCCAGTCATTGGCAGCAGAGAACTGTAAGGGAAAGGCGGCCAAAGGAGGTGTTAGCTTTAGGGATGACCAGTGAGAAAAACCTGCGAGAGCGCGTGCTACAGGTGGGTGCTATGGTGACCAGTGAGCTGAGATAATGTGGAGCTTTACCTAGCAAGGACTTATAGATGACCTGGAGCCAGTGGGACTGGCAATGAATATGTAGCGAGGGCCAGCCGACGAGAGCATAAAGGTCGTAGTGGTGGGTGGTATATGGGGCTTTGGTGACAAAACAGATGGCACTGTGATATCAAACTGGATGTAGTCTGAGTAGTGTTGGAGGCTATTTTGTAAATTACATCACAGAACTCGAGGATCGGAAGGATAGTCAGTTTTACGGGGGTGTTTGGCAGCGTGAGTGAAGGAGGCTTTGTTTGCAAAATAGGAAGCCAATTCTAGATTTAATTTTGGATTGGAGATGCTTAATATGAGTCCAGAAGGAGAGTTTACAGTCTAGCCAGACAGCTAGGTATTTGTAGTTGTCCACATATTCTGATGCTAGTCGGGCAGCGATCGGTTGAAAAGCATTCATTTAGTTTTACTAGCGTTTAAGAGCAGTTGGAGGACACAGGAGTGTTGTATGGCATTGAAGCTGATTTGGAGGTTTGTTAACAGAGTCCAAAGAAGGGCCAGATGTATACAGAATGGTGTCTGCGTAGAAGTGGATCAAGGAATCACCCGCAGCAAGAGCAACATCGTTGATATATACAGAGAAAAGTGTCGGCCTGAGAATTGAACCCTGTGGTACCCCCATAGACTGCCAGAGGCCCGGACAACAGGCCCTCTGATTTGACACACTGAACTCTATTTGAGAAGTAGTTGGTAAACCAGACGAGGTAGTCATTTGAGGAACCAAGGCAGTTGAGTCTGCCAATAAAAATACGGTGGTTGACAGTCGAAAGCATTGGCTTTCGACTGACGGTTATGATATCGTTTAGTACCTTGAGCGTGGCTGAGGTGCACCCGTGACCTGCTCGGAAACCGGATTGCACAGCGGAGAAGGTATGTTAGAATTCGAAATGGTCAGTGATCTGTTAACTTGGCTTTCGGAGACTTTAGAAAGGTAGGGCAGGATGGATATAGGTCTCTAACAGTTTGGGTCTAGAGTGTCACCCCTTTTGAAGAAGTTGCGTTTTGAGCACTCACTGCTGCTGTGAGCGTAGAGTCTGTGTGTTGGCACTCCCTCCACCAAGCCTCTTTGCCTTCTCCACCTCTCTCTCCAGCTCCTCCCTGTGGGCCTTCTTCAGTGTCTCCATAACTAAACCACAGAGAGAAAAGGGAGGATGTGATGTTAATGGATCTAAAATCAGAAATTGTATTACCCCATGAATTGCTGTGGTGTTGACTGTTCCATTCCGACATCACACGCCTCATAAACAACAAAAGTCCTTGAACTGGGGAACTAATGACATCTATGTCCAATTTTGACCCCTGACCCCATGATCCTGTGACCTCTGACCTTGTGCTGTGTCCTGGGTCTCCTCCCTCAGCACCCGGTCCCTGTCCCTCTCCAGCTCTCGGGTCTCGCGGGCATGCTGCTTCTGCAGCTCCTCCAGGGCCCGTTTGTGGGCCCGCTCCATGGCCTGAAGGCTGCGGCCGCACGTTGCCTCCCGACCACAGCTACCTCCCCCCACCCTCCCCCCACCCCATCCTCCTCCCCGCAAACGCTCCAGCTGCTGCCTCAGAGACGCCACCTGAGTGTCACAAAGGTAGAGAGGCGGTAAAGCTCACTGAAAGAAAGAGGCGGCGGGGTATGTAATTACTGGGTTGAACCGAACTGACATGCGAGTAGTGAAGGGGGATTTGAATGCCATATTCCATGCAGTCATATATCCCACACATCAGGTCATGCATCTCAAAGGGAATGTTAGGGACTGTATGGATCATAGACAAAGGGACAGTGCAAGGAGTACATTCATCTGGATCTGATTCCAGCAACCATATGATATGATTGTATGATCTGCACGAGTCCTAAAACTTCCCCTGTGAAGACACAGTAGTCAACAGCACACTACACAATGTTATCACAGGACACATCACTCAAAGATGGAATGAGACTTTCAGCAGTGTTTCCACTATCGACATCTGATAAACTCAGTTCTAGAACCAGGGAAATGTCTTAATTTATTTTTCCGGGCAAAACGGTATTGCTAACTAAGCCCCTATTATACCCGCCTCCTTGGTATTTTGAAGAATGACAGGGTCAGTATTACTGCAGAGGGCCTGATTACCATCCCGCATGCATAATAGAACAAGCCTAGTGTTAAAGAGTTCCACTTCATATGTAGATGAATCATCTAGATGAAGACTAAATTTGCATTTATTTATTGTGTTTGCAAATTGAAAAACATCTCCACGCACTACCTCCCTCTGCAGCGCCTCATTGGCTGGATGGCTGGACCGTGAGCCCATTGGCAGTAGTGACCTCATCTCCTTTAGTGGCAGCCGCTCAAACTCTAACCACTTTCTCTCAATTTCCTCCTCTGCTCTTATCCTGGGGTCTGAGCCTACACCCGGCCCTTTCCTCGACAGCACCTGCTCCCATGTGCTACTGGTCACATCTCTGCTCCTCTCCTCCTGCCATTGGGCGTGCTCCCTGCCCTGCCCCTCCCCTGCCTCTCTCTGAGTGGCTGGCAGAGGGCTGGAGGGGACAGGCACTGGTGACAGCTCGACACAGTCAAATCGGCGTACAGTGGAGGTGGTGAATTCTGATCCAGCATCACCGTGGCGAGAAGGTGGTCGACGAGTGGAGGCCAGGGAACGAGAGTTCTCTTTGTCACTACTGCTGTCAGGCAGTCTGGAGGAGAGGAAGGACAGGGAGAGACCAAGTCAGACAGAGAGATAGAGCGCAGATTGATGTAGTGACAGTATAATAGGGCTGTGGCCGTCATTACATTTTGTCAGCCAGTTATTGTCATGCAAAAGACTGCCTGTCTCACGGTAATTGACCGTTAATTAACAAACACATTTAGCATCTCCAGGCCTCCACACATACCAGCTACTGATGCAGGCCTTTGGAACATCTACATAAAAATAAAGTAATACATCAATTTAACTTACACCATCACAACAATCCATTATTTATTTTAGTCAGGTCTAAAGAAACATAATATGAAGAAAATGTATTTCAGAAAACAGAATATGAGTTGGCCTACTGTATGTTATCTGGCTATGCTCCATGCCATATACTTGTTTATTTAGCTGACAAGATAAGTCCAGTGCCATCATTTTATATTATATGATTTTATAGTCAGAAGAATAGAATTTAATTTAGCTGAATAAAATAGAAAGTATATTTTCCCCCCATTCGGCGCGAGTGCGCATATGAGCTTAAAAGCGATCATTTTAAACAGGTCCTATACGCTAGATTTTAAGTTGTTTGGCAACTTTAGATGTGAATGATACAAAACTTAGAATGCCTTACAAATCAAAACATATATGGACTGCATGATGAGACTATAGGCTGTTGAGGATTTGAGAAAGTAGCAAAAACAGTTTGAAGTCTGCTTCTTGCCTCAGGCTGCACAACAGTTCTCTCATCAAGTGAGTATACTGTAGGCTAGACAAATTACGTACCAAATAAATCTTAAATTATTTTTTAAAAATGTTTTTCTGCCATGTGTAATATGCAGTAGGCTATGTATTGTATAACAGCTCAATCAATTTTAATTCGGGGTTTTTGTTCCGGCTTGGACTCATATAGGCCTACGCATAAGCTCAAATATGAGTACGGGTGTTGTGAATGAATCTTAGAAAGCACTGTCCATTTCCTTGTGTTAGGCTTTGAACCAACATCCACAACGACCATGTTTCACTCTCAGTTTCAACCTGCTGTTGAACTTCTTTCTTCAAATTGATCATCACAGTGAGGTGAGTTTTAAAAGCATGAGACTGTTGGATGTGATTTTTAATTGCATTTGCATTGCTGTCAGAGTGGTTAGAGGGACAATAGAGCCCTGAGCACCAGGCCAATAGGACCTGATGGTTGTTAGCAAGTTGGGTACTACCAAAGCACGTCCCAAGTGCACAAGAGGAGATTACCAAGACTCAACGGTCACGTGGAATTTTACTGCGGTGGTAATATGGTCACCGCTACAGCCCTATCACTACATAAAATAAATCCCTGGTGATTCACTATGTAAGCAACATAACATTACACATGATTGAGACTTGAAGTAATCCACAACTGCCCATGGACTTAGTAGCCCACCTGTACACCAGTATAAGAAAACAATAGGCCTCCTTATGTGACTTTTGTATTTGCCAACTGGGACACAGAGGGAGGAGGAACTCACTGTGTAAGGTCTGGAGAGCTGCTGGGCCGAACACTCTTCCTCAGAACCTCAATCCAGTTCCTCCTGATCCCTGCAGTCATAGCTGACAGTGTGACAACTGCCTCCCTCGTCTGACCGACAGACAGGAGAGAAGAGTAGAGTAAGAAATGGAACGGGTGTGGTGAGGGAAAGAGATCATTCAAATACCTGTCACTTATCCTCACATATCATCGAAAATTGGAACAGTAAAAAACACACTCACCTGTATTTGAAATCCATAGTTCTTCTCTACATCAAACTCAGACACTTTTACACAAGACTTCAGGTCAACCTCCCCGTCCAGATCATCCTTCTGTAAGACACAGTTAGGAACAAACAAGTAAGACTACAGACACATATCAATAACTCACAATGTAATCCCCCAAGACAATTATTGCAATAGTCAATAACTTTGAAGCATTTGAAAACATACCTCCTCCGCCCCAGAGTCTCTGTAGTACCTCAGACCAGCATCTGTCAACACAAACCAGTGCTTCTTCCACTGCAGACACACACATGCCACCAGTTAAACCAGCACTATTCGACCAATCTGATGCATTAATGCACACAAGCAGCTAAGTGACAGTTCACAGCAAGACATCATTCAAATCAAGTTAACATGGACCAATGAAACCTATGGAGTACACAGTGTTTAAGACATTATGACAAGTATAAAAAGAGTGCTTAAAGTGATGTATGGGTCATCTAAGTGTTTGTACTGTGAATTCAAAATGAGTTCAAACACATAACATACAAACCTAGCACACAGATGATACAATGAGCCACAAGCTCATATGAGGACGTTTCATACTCAGTCTTATCCTGCTAGAACATACCGGTTGTGCCTGCCTTGGCACACCAAGCTATTACTGGGATAACACATGGATAGTCTGCAGCTATCGCCTTACGCACAAGCTTTCTCATTAGGAGAGAGGGAAAGAAGGCGAGAGAAAGGAGGAGAGGAATCAAACAAGAAAGCAGAAGGGAAGAGAGCTAGAAAGAAAGAAGAAAACAGACAAACAAGTGATACATGACTCCTGACTAAATAAGACAAGAAAGAAAGTCCTAAGAAAGGAAGAAAAACATGACTTCACCTCTCCATTCTCATCCAGTTTTGACATCCATCCCTTCTTGAAGTTAAGGAGGTCGGGCTACAAGAAAAGACAAAGTGTCAGGTTAAGGGAACCGTTTTGAAGAAGTGAGACGAACCCAAAAGTAGAACAATGGATGCCAGCGTAGGATGTTCATAATAAAAGACCAACATTTTTCCATGTAGAAGTTAAACAAGGGCAGGTGTTTCATGCAGTTAGTGCACCATGGCAAACACCTGCGTGTACATTCAAATGTGTGAGGACATGGAAGTTGAGAGGGTTTTTAGAAGTGTTAAAGATAACAGGAAACAACAACAAAAAAAGCACACCTTTGAGTGATGAGAGAGAAGACAGAAATAAAAATGATTGATAAGTTAACAGTAACATAATCAACATAGCAGACATGGGGGGAACTAGAGCAGAACACTATGTAGAGAGATTTGAAGGTAATTTAAACTACAGACTAATATGTTACTGACATTTAACCACTACAGTCTCAACTATTTGTAGGAATCCTTTCAGTTTGTAGCCAGGGGAAAACCTGTGAGGTACTTTACAGAGGTGGTGATCCTGGATCAAGATTAGGAAGCTTTTTCCATCTACATTCCTCAGTTTGGGTCTTTATCTCCTTCAACCCTCCCCCTCCACCTGGCATCACTGCCTATTCTCACTGGAACTCATAAGTTGTCACATTGTAAACACCACTGTGCTTTGTTCCAGCCAAACCATTACAAGGCCTGAGGAACATTAACAGGCAGATAGATGTATGGTTACAGCATGAGGTAGACTTAGAACGAACTTCCCATTAGTTGATTTATGATGATAAAATGTGTCCTCTAAGTAACTATGAGCATACTGGTGTATGTATGTGTCTCTCAAAGCATTTCGACTACATAAATACTTTAAATATAATTTTGAAATTAAGACGCAATAAACGAATAGTGGGCAACAAGAGGAAACATCGGAGGCAAGCTGTTAACGTTATTTCAGCAAATAGACGTTTTACAAAGTGCCAGGATGAGGATGACGCACCCGCACACAGAAGTATACCTTTAAACACTTGCTTATTCATTTGAAGGAATAAACCATAGGTTTATAGAATCATGCATTTATAGATTCCTCAAAGAACAATTTCAAATAGTATATAAAATATAAGGGATCTAACTAAACAAACGACTGGGGTGAGATGTTCGTTTGCACATGCAAACAGTCAATACATGGAGCTCAATGTTGCTCTAATTCAATTGACACTTAGAACTGTAAACCATTGGATAACCCTAATGCGCTTACAAATACAATACCCATACATTTTTGATTAGCCCTGGCAGCCCTTGGCAATGGCATAAATTATAGCCACAAGTACGCAAAAAAAAACATAACGTTATGTGTAGAAAACAAACTATAAAATAATTAAAGGCCACGAAACACATGAATATAGACACACCCACTCCCCGAATTTAAACGTAACCATTATAATCACCAATGTTCAATGTTGCCTAATGGTTGCGGCGAACAATTAAACATTCGTGCAACAATGTCTTGGAACACGGTTCAGTTATAGACAAAAAATGAAAATGTAATTCAAGTAGTGGCATCAAGGCAAACGTACCGTCATGTTAGTAGGACCCAGGAGGCAGTTGAGAGAAAAACAAACACTTAAAATAAAAAATATTGTTGCAATAGCCTACTCGTCCAAAAATTGAATTTTGTACTAATGTCATCGGGGTTGAATAAGTATTGCTTCAGTTTTCTACCTGCTGATCCGTTCGCTTAAAAACTTGTCTGCCTAGCAGGAAGGCTAGAAACTAAAACAAACCCCGCCATTTCTACCCCTCTTGGGTCGGTGAACTGTATCTTATCGCTCAAATATATTTTCCATTGACGATTTCAACAGAAACGGAAGATTATAGACATCATTGACACACACAACCCTTGAAAGCCACAATTTCACAACTTTTTGTTTGCCGTTTGTTAAGATGTTTTTCGTTCTGCACTCTCGCCCTGTTTGCCACTTCCTGGGCGGATCTGTAAGAATCGTTTGAGCAAAACAAGCTAACCAATCAAGTGATCAGTGGGCTGCTCAGAGCATTTGAATATTGAAATATAGACTGTACACTGCCAAAAAAACCAACCAATGACACCTACTTCCAGACCACATAGCTTCTACTAAAATACACATTAAAGCATTTATGACATTCCTTAGTTGAGTAGCTAGATTATTTATGCTAACTCGGTCAAATCTTGGGAGGCTATTTTACGCCGATTCTCATGCAAAACGTTTATTAAACGGTGTCACACGGGAGTGACCAACCCTGCATTTGTCCAATAGAAACTCTCGTTTTAGTTGAAAAACGTTCCTAACTTTTTGGACTAGTGATTACACCCCAGGCCAAGAATTTGAAACACATGCCCCAGCAGCCCACAATTGACAATGCTCACTCTATGAAACGCCAGTAGGATTCAGGTGAAAGAAACAGACCTACAACCCACGGACATACTTCAAAGTCTGAATTAAATGTAGGAATGTTAAAAGAAAGCATTGAAGTCACACTGCATTTGAATTGAACAGAGAAGCCCTATACCAGTTTATAAAAGCAGTTTACAGCAACTTCTAGAATTCATAACCTGAATAAATGGACAGATATGTGTTTGTAACATTGTAAACAAAATAGACTGCATGCAGGAGGAAAGCATTGTAAAACTAAACTTTCAGATTAGATATACTGTACACTAATAAGCATGTGAGTAAATAAATACTAGATGTTGACCATTATTCAAAGCAGCAACAGGGCAATAAATATTAAAGACACAAAAGCCATTTTATAATAGGATCGGAGAAGGAAGTTTGGATGTGGGCAGCTGAATGTTTACTCTGGCCTTTTCTCAATTGGATTTGCTCAACTTCTGCATCCTCTCTCACCTCCTTTTTGAAAAAGGTAATCGATGAGAGGCAGTGTAGAGAGGGGACGTGTAGAATGTATAGATACAATTATATATTGTTTTTGAACATGTGCATGCTTTTCTCCTCAGATAAAACTAAAGCTGGTTCAAAGGGGGTGCGGCAGATTTCAAAACTCCTCTGCGAAGGACTCTGGTAGGATACACATGACTATCCTCAATGGAAGGTGGCTATCGAGGTGGGAAGGACACTCTTCTGTTCGCCTACTAACGAATTGACATCTCCTCAACCACAACGGTTTCTGGATCACGGAGGAGAAAGGATGAAGGACAGAATTTTTACCCAAATGAGAAAAGGCATATACATGCCATGCCCCTTAGTAGAGGAAGTTTAGTTTATGTAAACTGAAGGAAACAGACTGATGACCTGTGTACATGGGACACCTTCTGCATTAAATTAGACAACCTCCATAAAGAAAATATACAATTTGATATAGGCTACAGAAAGCACACACAAGTAGACCTGTACCTGCATTTGTTCCAAATAAGAGCTATGTTGTGCCCTCCATGGACTGGCCTCCTCCTCTATAGTGGGGCTGCTGGGCCTCTGTAAAGGATGAGATTGTAATTATTAGTGTAAATGTTTCTGGTGTTTTGTGGTGTAAAACTGAGCAGGTCAAGCATAACACATCAACCCTGTAATCCATAGAGAGACAAGCTACACATTTTTAACAATGTCATTTTTTGTGAAGTTTGCATTCAATTGTCACTCCATGTTGCACACAACAAGCTTACATTCCCCCTATCACAAGTGGATTTATGGCTGATTTAAGATGGAGGATGAAATCGTCAACCCGGTTACTTTATTTGGCACTTAGCCTCTTGGGAGAACTACTTTTTTATGAAGTTGAACATGTGCTCTTTATGACAGAATGTTAAAATGAGGTGAAATAAAATGTTTATTTTGACCAAGTTACAGTACACTTCTCAAAAGGCACTAAATTGGCAGAACAACTCACCTGCATGTGCAAAGAGGTGGACGAGTGTACTCGAGACAGTCTACCACTGCTGCCAGTATGCCATTCTATGTGGTTTCTCTCTAGGTCCCCTGAGTCATCTAGCCACTCTCTGGAGGGATGCTTGGAGAGGGAGTGGCTAAAACATCAGACACGTGACATTAGATACAACATATTAATACGTAAAAAACTGTCAGTGACACAATGCTGATGTCACAGGTGAAATACAGAGGGAGAAACCACTTACAACTACCTCTTACAGCATTACCTTGCGGACAACAATGGAAAACCCTAACCTTGCTGGTTTGAAGAGCTCCTGTCTCCCTGAGGGTCGGTTTGGAGTCTGTCCAACATGACCATGCTGCTCCCTTTGGAGGACAGGTTTGACTTTTGGTAGATCGGCCATCATGGCGTACTCCTCCCTACTCCTCTCCGTTGACTCCCCCGACAACTGGCCAGACTCCGAGGACTCCATGGAACTCTGGGACGAGGTGTGCCTTTGCATCTGAGGGGAGGGACTTAGGTTGCGGTTGGTCAATCCTTTTGTGTTTGGGGAGGAGCTATGAGTCTCCAGACCCTGCCTACTACTGCTACTCCTAGTGGTTTCCCAAGTGACAGCAGAGGCCCTCTGAGAGGGGGCAGATGTTTCGTTCTCTCTGCCCTCCCTGGATAGGGAGGTGCTATGTAGGAAGTGGGTGGAGCCTCGCCAGGTGCCAGGGGAGGGGTTAGAGTCAGGCCAAGCATCACCGTAACTGTTTTTTCTCTGGTAAGAGAGGCTGGAGTCACCACCACTGGTGGTTTTCCTGAAGAATGACTGACCTGGTGGGTCATTGCCTCTTTTGGATGGTGAGGAGTTGTGACTGTCACCGCTCCGACCGCTGAGGGCCCCACTCTTCTCAGATTTGTGCAGTAGTGATTGGCCGGGGGTGTCATGGCCCCTACTTGAAGGGGAGGGGCTACGACTACCACGACTTTGACATCTGACAGAGCTGTTCATCTCTGATTTACAAAGCAATGATTGGCCAGGGGCATCATATCCCTTTCTCAAAGGGGAGGAACTTCGACTGTCTCGACTTTGACTATTCAGAAAGTTTTTGGATTCACTTTTGCACAGTGATGACTGGCTCGGGGTATCATAGCCTCTCCTAGAGGGAGAGGGGGTAGGACGATCACGACTTTGACTTCTGACAGAGCTGTTCGTCTCAGATTTATGAAGCAGTGATTGGCCAGGGGGATCATATCCCTTCCTCAAAGGGGAGGAGCTTCGACTGTCTCGACCTTGACTATTCCGGTAGCTGTTGGATTCACTTTTGCGCAGAGGTGTCTGGCTAGGGGCATCATAGCCTTTCCTAGAGGGAGAGGAGCTTCCACTGTCTCGACCATTTCCATAGCCACGTGTCTCACTTTTGCATAGCAGGAATTGACAGGGAGTGTCAAAGCCACGTCTAGAAGGTGAAGAGCTACCACTTTCAAAGGCATAAACATTTAAGTCTTTACTAGAAGCTGATTTCCGCAGAGATTGTCTTTCAGCATCATAACCCTCCCTAATGGGAGAGCCACACCGGCCGCCGTGTCGACTATGACCATTGAGAGAACTGTTCGTTTCAGATTTGCGAAGGAGGGACTGGCTGGTGGCATCGTAACTCCTCAAGGGAGAAGAATTGCGACTTTCACGACCATGACCATTTATCAAGCTGTTCCTATCAGATTTGCGAAGCAGGGTTTGGTTGGAGGTGTCATAAGCCCTTCTTGAGGGAGTTAAGGAGTTACTTGTTTCAGATTTGCGGACCAGGGATTGTCTGGGGCTTTCGTAACCCCCCCTTGAAGGGGCGGAGCTTCGTGTGTCACGTCGATGACCATTTAAGGAGCTGTCTGCCTCATTCTTGCGCAATGCACTTTTAAAATCTGAAACAGAGTTGACCTGTGATATGGAACTAACTGAACTGGCCATCGATATTACATTTTTATTCAAGCCTCTAATATCAACACCTCGTCCAAAAGAGCTCTGGGGGGGACCTTTAGAAGTCTGGTCCCACCCCTGAGACCAGCCCTCAGAGTCTAAGCCCCGTCTGTTGAGGGAGGTGGTACATTCACTTCGTTTGAATGGGGAGGTGTTTCGTAAGGGTGAAGAGGAGCGGGACAGAGAGGAGCTTTGTCTCGATGCATTTAACTTCCCAGACTCCTGATAGGAAGGGGAGTTTCTTCTACTGTATGAGCTGTTGAAACCCCTCCGGTTAGTGGAGGCCAGGGATTCTGCTATCTTAAAAGGGGTGGGGCTTGGGGAGCGAGGGCCCACCTGAGCCTCAACCTCGATGGTGAGATCAAATGCGTCAGGAGGTTCAGGGATTTCCAGAGGCAGGTCTGGGTTTAGTATCTCTGGGTTTAACCTCTCTGAGGCCAGCCCCAGGTTAGGGTTCCTGAAGGGGATGGTAGCTTTGGGCTCAGGGCTCCGGTTGCTGTAGAGGGGGTGTCCCCTCTCTGAATGGCGGTAAACGGGTGGGGGGCTCTGATCCCTGAGAGAACGGGCACCTTTCGCCCTCCCCAGAGAGAAGTAGCCACTTTCACGATTCCTTTCTTCTTTTAACCCTAAAAAAGAAAAACACTCCATCACATGGTATACTAAACGCTGTTATTAGTGATACATTCCAAGGAGTTGTAAGGATGTCCACAACACAGTTCTACAAGATACTTCCACACTACTATCAATAAGTCCCACCTCAACTCATGATATTGAACACAGGTACCTGACAACATCATCATGTAAATAACACCTATGAATGTAATAGGATACAGTTGAAGTTGGAAGTTTACATACACCTTAACCAAATACATTTAAACTCAGTTTTTCACAATTCCTGACATTTAATCCTAGTAACAATTCCCTGTTTAAGGTCAGTTAGGATCACCACTTAATTTTAAGAATGTGAAATGTCAGAATAATAGTTGAATGAATGATTAATTTAAGCTTTTATTTTCTTTCATCACATGGGTCAGAAGTTTACATACACTCAATTAGTATTTGGTAGCATTGCCTTTAAATTGTTTAGCTTGTGTCAAACATTTCGGGTAGCCTTCCACAAGCTTCCCACAATAAGTTGGGTGAATTTTGGACCATTCCTCCTGACAGAGGTGGTGTGACTGCGTCAGGTTTGTAGGCCTCCTTGCTCGGACACACTTTTTCAGTTCTGCCCACACATTTTCTATAGGTTTGAGGTCAGGGCTTTGTGATGGACACTCCAATACCTTGACATAGTTGTCCTTTTTTGTTGCCATTTTGCCACAACTTTTGAAGTATGCTTGGTGTCATTGTCCATTTGGAAGACCCATTGTAACCAAGATTTCCTGACTGATGTCTTGAGATGTTGCTTCAATATATCCACATAAATTTCCAGCCGCATGATGCCATCTATTTTGTGAAGTGCACCAGTCCCTCCTGCAGCAAAGCACCCACACATCATGATACGGCCACCCCCGTGCTTCACAGTTGGGATGGTGTTCTTCGGCTTGCAAGCCTCCCCCTTTTTCCTCCAAACATAACGATGGTCATTATGGGCAAACAATTCTATTTCTGTTCCATCAGACTAGAGGACATTTCTCCAAAAAGTAAGATCTTTGTCCC
The DNA here is from genome assembly GCF_023373465.1 of Oncorhynchus keta. Classification (NCBI taxonomy): domain Eukaryota; kingdom Metazoa; phylum Chordata; class Actinopteri; order Salmoniformes; family Salmonidae; genus Oncorhynchus; species Oncorhynchus keta. Next base: position 17,457,367 of record NC_068425.1, on the reverse strand, counting down.
CATGTGCAGTTGCAAACCATAATCTGGCTTTTTTATGGCGGTTTTGGAGCAGTGGCCTTGCTGAGCAGCCTTTCAGGTTATGTCGATATAGGACTCGTTTTACTGTGGATATACATTGCCTTGCGAAAGTATTCGGCCCCCTTGAACTTTGCGACCTTTTGCCACATTTCAGGCTTCAAACATAAAGATATAAAACTGTATTTTTTTTGTGAAGAATCAACAACAAGTGGGACACAATCACGTGGAACGACATTTATTGTATATTTCAAACTTTTTTAACAAATCAAAAACTGAAAAATTGGGCGTGCAAAATTATTCAGCCCCTTTACTTTCAGGGGAGCAAACTCTCTCCAGAAGTTCAGTGAGGATCTCTGAATGATCCAATGTTGACCTAAATGACTAATGATGATAAATACAATCCACCTGTGTGTAATCAAGTCTCCGTATAAATGCACCTGCACTGTGATAGTCTCAGAGGTCCGTTAAAAGCGCAGAGAGCATCATGAAGAACAAGGAACACACCAGGCAGGTCCGAGATACTGTTGTGAAGAAGTTTAAAGCCGGATTTGGATACAAAAAGATTTCCCAAGCTTTAAACATCCCAAGGAGCACAGTGCAAGCGATAATATTGAAATGGGAGGAGTATCAGACCACTGCAAATCTACCAAGACCTGGCCGTCCCTCTAAACTTTCAGCTCATACAAGGAGAAGACTGATCAGAGATGCAGCCAAGAGGCCCATGATCACTCTGGATGAACTGCAGAGATCTACAGCTGAGGTGGGAGACTCTGTCCATAGGACAACAACCAGTCGTATATTGCACAAATCTGGCCTTTATGGAAGAGTGGCAAGAAGAAAGCCATTTCTTAAAGATATCCATAAAAGTGTTGTTTAAAGTTTGCCACAAGCCACCTGGGAGACACACCAAACATGTGGAAGAAGGTGCTCTGGTCAGATGAAACCAAAATTGAACTTTTTGGCAACAATGCAAAACGTTATGTTTGGCGTAAAAGCAACACAGCTCATCACCCTGAACACACCATCCCCACTGTCAAACATGGTGGTGGCAGCATCATGGTTTGGGCCTGCTTTTCTTCAGCAGGGACAGGGAAGATGGTTAAAATTGATGGGAAGATGGATGGAGCCAAATACAGGACCATTCTGGAAGAAAACCTGATGGAGTCTGCAAAAGACCTGAGACTGGGACGGAGATTTGTCTTCCAACAAGACAATGATCCAAAACATAAAGCAAAATCTACAATGAAATGGTTCAAAAATAAACATATCTAGGTGTTAGAATCGCCAAGTCAAAGTCCCGCCTTGAATCCAATCGAGATTCTGTGGAAAGAACTGAAAACTGCTGTTCACAAATGCTCTCCATCCAACCTCACTGAGCTCGAGATGTTTTGCAAAGAGGAATGGGAAAAAATTTCAGTCTCTCGATGTGCAAAACTGATAGAGACATACCCCAAGCGACTTACAGCTGTAATCGCAGCAAAAGGTGGCGCTACAAAGTATTAACTTAAGGGGGCTGAATAATTTTGCACGCCCAATTTTTCAGTTTTTGATTTGTTAAAAAAGTTTGAAATATCCAATAAATGTCGTTCCACTTCATGATTGTGTCCCACTTGTTGTTGATTCTTCACAAAAAAATACAGTTTTATATCTTTATGTTTGAAGCCTGAAATGCGGCAAAAGGTCGCAAAGTTCAAGGGGGCCGAATACTTTCGCAAGGCACTGTAGATACCTTTGTACCTGTTTCCTCCAGCATCTTCACAAGGTCCTTTGCTGTTGTTCGGTCATCTTTAGGAGACAGAAAGCGCCTCCTTCCTGAGCGGTATGACGGCTGCGTTGTCCCATGGTGTTTATACTTGCGTACTATTGTTTGTACAGATGAACGTGGTACCTTCAGGTGTTTGGAAATTGTTCTCAAGAATGAACCAGACTTGTGGAGGTCTACAATATTTTCTCTGAGGACTTGGCTGATTTCTTTTGATTTTCCCATGATGTCAAGCAAAGAGGCACTGAGTTTGAAGGTAGGCCTTGAAATACATCCACAGGTACACTTCCAATTGACTCAAATGATGTCAATTAGCCTATCAGAAGCTTCTAAAGCCATGACATAATTTTTTTGAATTTTCCAAGCTGTTTAAAGGCACAGTCAACTTAGTGTATGTAAACTTCTGACCCACTGGAATTGTGATACAGTGAATTATAAGTGAAATAATCTGTCTGTAAACAATTGTTATAAAAAATTACTTATATCATGCACAAAGTAGATGTCCTAACCAACTTACCAAAACTATAGTTTGATAACAAGAAATTTGTGGTTGAAAAACTAGTTTTAATGATTCTAACCTAAATGCATGTAAACGTCCGACTTCAACTGTACATGTGGTTAAGTGCAGTCCTCACCTGAGTGTCTGCCAATCCTGCCCCTGCTGTTGTCCTCCTCCATCCAGGCTTTGGGGTTGGTTCGGTGGGGTGGTGGGTCCAGGTGGGTCATGGTGAGGTGGGTTGAGCGGTGCCGGAGAGGCAGGTAGTCGTCCTCTGCACTGATGGAGCCACTGAGATCAGCGTAGACACTCTGGTCCCGACAGCTGGAAGAGGAGATGGTGATATAATGTTGGAGAGAGGAAGAGAATGAGGGAGTGAGAAAGTATATATATTGTCCCTCTATAATTGCAATATAAGGCTCATTGACTACTTGGTTTACAAAGCATGCTCAATGAGCTTCTTGTTTGACGTTCTTCATACCTAGTTCGTAAATGACATTTCCCCCCTGCAAAATACCTAAATATAAAGCCCAATGAAATGCCAAGTCTCCAAAGATATCTCAACACAAGTGCATAGAGTGAACAAACATTATTTTGTACTAAACACTTCTCCTTAGTGGAGCTTCTATCTCAGACACACACTAGAGCCAATAGATTCTGAAGAGAACCTGTCAGTGCTGTCGTTGTCTCCGTCACAGATGTAGAGGTCACAGTCAGGGCTCAGGATGCATAAGGAGCTTTCCTCGTAACCCAGCTGATCTCCGCTGACATCACAGTAGCTGCTCACCACTGACAGGCCATCAGAGTCCTCCTGATAGGTCAACAAGAACACACATACCACTCACAACATACGGCAAACAAAAACAGAACATCAGCCAATAGAGCTACAGGTGACTTAATGTATTGAAGTGTAATACCATGTTAACTAGCACTTTCTGCAATTGTCAGTAATTCTGGTTAAACGAAATTCAATGTCCATTTTCACAAAAAACAAATAGCAGACACTGACAAATACTGTTTGTACTATGAGAGAAAAGCAAACACTGACAAGATATGACAATGAGCAGCCATAGAAACTAAACATTTTGTTGGAACTAGCACAATTTAACTCACTAAGCCTACAATGCCTCATTCACTTACAGATACATATTAACAATGAACACAGGTTTAACACAGTCATCATTATCAAACCTGAACGCAACACTTCCAAGTCTCTCTTTATAGATTAATTTCCATATGGGGAAGTTCATGAATAGTCTCCCCTCTGTCTCACTCTTCTGTTCCTCAAGACCTCACTCTCATACTCACAAGTTCTGTCTGTCTCTCGATTAGAGTTACACTGTTGTAACTTTACCTAGATTGTAGTTCTCCTCATTATTATTTCATAGAAGTTTTTTTCTTGACATATACAACCCTTCTGGGTTGTCTTAAAATACATATTCTCATCTTCAGTTTGACTTGAATTAATGGCAATATCAACAACAACTTTATAATATTATAGTACAAGGTAGGTATACAAAAGGTATTGCAATGTAACACAGCAATGAAAAGCAATGAGATAAGATCTGACTTCCACAAAATGTATATTTGCCTAATTTGTGGCGATCAAAGGCAAAACAAGGAGAGTGCTATGCTACCAATTAACAGTCGTGGCCTCATAAATGAATGTGCCTTTGCAATGACATACTATGTGTAGATGTGGGCCGACCGGTGCTTTCTGTAACCTGCCTTCATGTATAATGTTACCAGTGATTCCCAAAAGAGCAGTAAATGATCTCCCTTCATTCATTTGTAATGGGAGCATTCTCTTCACCGCCCTCTTCGTATCTTTTCCCTCATACGTTCCTCCTTATTCACTACACTCAACACAGGGTCATGCCTCACCAACGTCTGTTACTGAGCACTTTGTAGTGAATTCAGCACTGGGTGTTACTGGTTAAATGGAGTAGCTTCCCCTTCCGGAACGAAAAAGTCTGCTAGCCAAAGTTTAAGTAGACTCAAAGTCAACATTACCACTCAGCCATTTCCCTTACTTCCTCTCGTGTATTGATCCTTGACTGTCTGACCTCAATGTATATCTGACCCTTTCCCTGACCCCATATCTTACCTTCCACCTGTCTGTATAGGCCCAGATAATCACTCACCACTCTTCTAGTCCCCTCTCCCTCTGTCTTGGCACTGGTATCCCTCTCCACTGCCTGTGGTGCTGGTGGAGGTCCAGTGGCTTGCCCTGGCTCCTTCTCCACTGCGAGGTTCTGCTGTGGTGTTTCGGCTGTACCCGTGCCTGTACTCGTGCCCAAGTGTAGGTGCTTCTGGCGCAGGCAGTCGTGGCAGCGGGAGGAGTCGAAGATGTTGGGCTGAAACTTGGGACAGATAAGGTCATCGCCGGAGAGGGACATGGCGCGGCAAGAGGTGGCAGGCACTCACTCATCGCACCCCTCGGAGAACACTGAGGAACAACACAGGCTGTAAAGGCAGATAAAACCAAACACAGTATTTAATAATGAGCCTAAAACACCACAAAGTAGAAAAGGTGGTTGTAGTAAAACAGTAGTACCAGTAGTACTTCAGGAAAAATTGTAGATTTCAAAAGAATATACAGTAGTCCATGAGGAGAAAAAAACAGCTAAAACCCTTTCAACATTTATATGAAATGTACACAGTGTAAGACATTGATGGGATATTATTGCAGCGTAGCTGTAGTCGAGCTGGAAGCAATGCTGTAGCATATTTGATCCACAAGGGCCATTATTTCATGGTTAGTGTGATAAAACGGAACAGGTAAGCGAAGTGAAAACTAATTACACAAGAGGATATAGTGAAACACAATACAGAAAGGAAGATAATAGAAGTCTTTCCAGCATATCATTAATATCATTACTAAACGTCACCGAGAGCACTTGGTAACATCCCAATTTAAAAACATTTCAGCAATGAAAATCTAAATACAAGTCAAAGTCTTGAATAATTAATTGCTAGATTTCATAATGTATATTATTTTCCATTGAATGATTCTCTTCTGAATTTGAGAGAAAGAGGTTTTCAACGATACCTGACAGAAGAGTCCTCAGCCGTCAGTTAAACTGAGAATATGCCATTTAGAGAAAGATACTATACTGTCCATCAGACCCCCGGCACATGCCTCTTCCTCTGCTCACAATCCCCCTGAGGCTCTTACTCTTACATGGATCTGATTGGCTGTTCCGACAATGGATGAAACTGATGCACTTCTGACTGCCATGTTGGCTCTGCTTAACTTTACAGAGAACCTATCAGTCTGCCAGATCTAGAACCAATATGGAGTCAGTTGCATGACAGTTACTCTATTGAAGGCTGTATTAGATATCATGAGCTTTAGAAAGCAAAATGAACTGCTTGTGACAGATGGCCCACGTTAGCTCAGGTTAGTGTAAATAAATAAACACTGCTAAGGTATGAGAATAGCATACATTAAAATCCTTGATTATACAGCATTTCTTGAAATCAATCAAACAAATGAGGGCATAGGGGTACTATGTCTAGAAATACACACGTAAAGATCTATTCTCTGATGCTCTGAAAAGGATGTTGACTGAGGAGTCAGGTTTCCTATCAAACAATAGGCTATAGAACTAGAGGGATTCACAAACTATAGGTTTATACAAGGATATAAAACGCTACAAAAATATTAAAGCAAGTGATTCGTATATATTCTTTTCTTTTAATCAAACTTTGAGCATATACACATTGTATGAAATACATTACCAAAGCAGTTAGCATATAAACAAACATGTAGAAAGGAGAGAGCCTAACAAAGGAAACAGACAGGTCGTGTCCAATTGGTTAAAACAAAACAGTGTTTGAAACGGCCGCTCTGAATCGAGCAGACATTGGCTTTCAATGAGAATGAATATGTGCAGTTTGTGTATTTGTGATTTTGTTTGCTCCGTAGACTTTCCAAAGTGGTACCATACAAACTTTAAATGTCTATCATGGCTGCTTAAGATCCTGATCAAACAAAGAGGCCAGACAGACCCTTACACTGCAAATCTATTTTTTCATAACTCTCAGTCCTTGTGATGTACCCTCTTCCCAGTCAGTCTGCGTCTTTGCTTCTTGCTGGTCCTCCCAACTCTGTTCTTCTCAATTCTGCCTTTCTTGTCTGTGGCACCTGGCTTCTTGTCTGTTGGCCGGCCTCGTCCTTTGCCTTCCTGCTTCCCTTTCCTGCTTCCCTTCCGCTGCGTCTGGTGAGCGTGGAGCGAGGCGTTCAGTGAGCAGATTCTGCAGAGAGGGAGGAGGGGGGATAATAACGTGTGAGAATAACTTGCCACCACACTGCTCATATTGTTATATAGGCATCATATTAGACTGAATTAGCTGTCAGAACTGAATACAGAATGAGAATAGAACAGGACTTGGGGGCTCATTACTATTCATTAGCAGGGCATATAGCACAGTTGTTGAGGAATAATGCAATTTGCATAAATTATTACCCGCTTTTTAAAATCCTCCAGTGATTATGACCATTATCAATAACACATAAATGTTATTGATAGACACGTCAAATGACACATTTGATTTTTTTTAGGATATGAAGCCACAAATTGTGCATTCAAATATTTTAAATATTATTGACAAGGAAAGAGTACAAGTGTTTTTCATTAAATGTGAGTGAAGATAAACACAACATACTTTTTATTGAGGATGGGATTCCCAGATTTCTTTGGCATAGCGCCCATTTTCTCCTGCTCCTCAACCACCTCCTCCTCCTCCTCCTCACCATCCTCAGTAACCTTCAAAAGAAAATGTACAGTTTGAATATCTTTCAGAGAAACTATTTCCAAACACAAGGGACGTGGAAATCTGAAACAAACGCTTTACCTGATTGGTTGCTGGTGCAAAGAGGCTGGCCCCTGTGAGGTCAAGGTCACTGATGGTTGTTACGGTAACAGTATGGTTGGGGTGATCGTACTGTACAGACTCGGTTGTGCCCGTTATCACATCCTCCAATTCGTCTTCTTCATCATCATCATCATCCTCATCTGTGGAGAATTAACCATAACAATAAGAGTAAGTAATCAGAAGAAATGGATTCACACTACATGTTTACTTCTGGTTAAACCTGAAATCGCAGATAAGGGCAAGTGAAGGCACCCAACCATATTCTGTCAAGCTTGGCTGACATGTTTGATTATTTCGCTCAAACTCACCGAGAGCCTCTTTTCTTTCCTGCAGCAACTTCAAATACTCCTTGTGTCTCTGGAATTAAAGAGTAAATATGATTCATGCCCCCTTCTGTCCACATTGTTAGTATTCCCTTCATCAAAAACGCTACTAAAGTGACAAGTTTTACACACCATGTCTACTTAACACTTAAATTAAATATTGTGCCTTCTCTTAACCGGTGTTTACCTCTTCTTTGACTCTCTTCTGCTCCTCCTTTATCTTGTTCTGGATTTCCACCACTGCTGCTTTCCTCCTCTCCACCTTTCTCTTGTGGAATCCTGTCAGATAATCCCTGCAAGAGATACGATAAGTCAAACAGATGAGTACATTCATGACAAGTCACTTGTCGTCACTTTCTTGTATTCACCAATACTTAACTACTGACAGGATTAATGGGAACTTGGCAAACCAATTAGAGGTGCACTAAACACATTTCTCAAAGACAGAGAGGCAGGATGATGTGGCTTATGATTCTCTATCAACGATGAAGGCATATCATACAAGCTGACCATGTAAATGAGACCCACCTAGCAATCTAGCTAGTTTAGCCAGAGATGCTCTATAGTTAGCTAGCTATGCGTTGGGACTCCTGTGCTGTTTATAATATGCCAAACTCACTGTCGCTCGTTATCGTTGAACATGACCACACATTTTTCTCTTTTCTTAGATCCAGGTTTACATTTATCATGCTTCCCTTTTTCCTTTTTGTTCCAGTTCTTCAAGTTTTTCATTTTGAGAACACGTGAGCTTGTTTTTCAGCTGGCTTTTTGCTTCAGAATATCCTGCTTTGTATGTGCATCATACAATGTGGTCCGACTGGGACAACCTCCCAAGCACTTTGGTTCTTTGAAATTGTGGCCATTCTCTCCAATGCCCAGTTCTAGAAGAGTAATTTAAAAAAGTGCATCGAAATTAAATGTTAGTTATTCAGAATTCTGATGCAAGTAAAATAACATTGCCGTGCATACATTAAACATTGATACGTGTACGACTTTAATATTGCAACGATATTTATGGACAATGTGTTGAAAATACAAAAAGAAATTGGCTGCTATCAAAAATGTAGCACTGTTGAAACCAAAGCCTACCAGGGTGGAATAATCTGTTTGGTGGACACTGCCTACACCAGAGCAGTGTGACCAATGTAGCTGTGCAAGTTTCAAACAGAGACCACATTCCACTCTGAACATGAAACCGGGTAGTCAAATACTGGGAGCCACAGTCTGCTGTGACATTCCTACAGATTAATACAGAGAGCGAGTCTGGAGACATAATAGTTATTTCTACTGTGGGGAGTGGCTGTAAGACACCACTATTCAGCCCAAGTCAAAGAAAATATTTCAGCAAGGGGCGATGGAGACAGAAAAGGAGGACACATACATCATGAGCTCAATAATAAGGCCAGGGACTGAGGAAGAGGGAGCCGAGGGGCAGAGAGAAAGAACCAGCAACTAGCTAAGCAGGAATAGATACCAGTAAAGTGTGGATGGTCTTCTTCCCCCACCTTCAGGTGGATAAACAAAACCAATGTAGTTTTGTTGACCAGCCCATTCGCTAGTTACAGTGAAACACCTAAATAAGGATCAAGATGTGTGTGTGAGCGTAATGCAGAACACTAACATTGCTTTAACAGTGTTCTGTCTAAAAAACCCTTGTTTTGGCAACATCCTTTTTACTGTAGCATCCCTACTGCTTGGCATTTATAGCGATTTAAAATAAGACACGAACAAACACACACATTCTGTCCATGGCAATCTTTTATTAAAAAACTAAATCATACATAGAAATCCAGAAAACAATACATAGAGGAGAAAACATTAGATGAGATATTTTGTAACATTAGAAATCGTAGTAAATCCATTGACTGTAGATGGCTGGTTGTGCAGCACGTACTAGCCCACACTAACCAGTCTGATCAATTCAATCTGAAATAACGGTGCAGATACAAGGGACATGGTTGGGTAAATTGACACCATACAGCGGTGAATACATCTGGGTTGAACTGGAAGACATACAGTCGGTCTTTCTCATATTAGGGTAAAGTGTATAAACACATTTCTGTGCATTGGAGTTAATGTCAAAAACACTACAATGTGCCAAATATTGATGACCTATAAAACTGCCATACTAATTACTTGGACAACATTACTGCATAAAATATTATTTTAGAAAAAATTTAAAAAGTCACTACAGCAGTTTATATCCATAGGTTGCCTTGACAATATAAAACAATAAGGAAACAAGATTGCTCTAAAAAAAAAAAAAAAAAAAAAAAAGAGCATGTATAATATTACAGCCATTAAATAAGAAAATCAGAACACAAACAGGAGAATGACGAAAGTGACAAAGTCTAGCCAACAGACAATACAGTTAAAAGCAATTGGACAGATTCCACAATGATAGTTCTGACACTGAAAACATAACAAAATAATTGTTAACTACATCAAGGCCATTATGCTCGAGAGCTTCCCAATCAGATTGGTCAGAATCAACCTTACTAGTGACAGTGACCGAACTGTTTGGTCAATAACAGTCAACTCACTCCGGCCCCGGGCTGGTGGCCAATACACAAACCATTTAACCTTCCAAGAGTTGATAGAACCTTCTTTCTACCCATTATTCTCCCCTCTCACATACATAAGAACATCCTGCTTCATTCTATTCAAGACTGCTGTCTCTACATGGCTACAGAATGTACAATCTATATACAATCACAAATGTGATACTGTGTATGCGACTGACTGCATATATATATGTGTATGTGTGTGTGACCTGTAAAGAATTGGGCTTTGATTTTCCATTTAGGGTGATGCTCCAATCCATGAACCTTTTTTCTTGTTGAAAAATGAATGGCACTTTTACAGTGCTGGCCCATTAATATTGCACTGCACTGCTGAGTCTAAATAAAGCTGCTCTTTGTACTGTATGACTACTGTCAACTGTCACCATGCCAACTGGTGTGGTACTACAGTATATTGCGCTTGAGTACACTGGCATTGTACAGTCAATGAGGTAGATATAAATAGATACTACTCTGCACTGTACTGTGAGAAGCAAGTTATTTTGAATTGTACAGTAGAGGCTAGAGGGTGACTATCATAGCTAGAATGCACTGAAGCCACAGTCGGTCTCCTTGCATTGAACTATTGTATTGGGCTGTCAAAAATACATACATTTTAAATGTATCATTGTGAAGCTTGGACGTACATGACATTTTAGTATTTAGCATCTAGAACTTGTGGAATGCCAGTGCATGTGCAGCCCGTCATCTACCTGTGACATTACAGCTCTGTCATAAAGCTTAAGACACAACGAGCACAACCTCTTGTGGATGAAGGTCCATTCATCGCGGGGCAAAACTCAAAATAGCTGTTGGCTAATTAGCCAACCAAAGAGAGAGACTGAATTGTATGTGGATGAGACCCAATGGCAGCCATTTCGACCCTTTTTCCCTTTGGGGCCTATAAGCAGATTCTCTCTACGCTAAGCAGTGTTAGCATTATACCAGTGAGCATGTGAGAAACCATGTGCAGTGGTCCGGTGTATGGGCTGCATTATATACATTCTCCTTCTGTGAGGATATGGGGGTGTGTTAGGCCTGTGTGACAGTAAATATGACACTGCCAGAATGTTAACCGCAGTCAATGTTCAGGTTGGCAGTGTGAAGATTGAAGGTCCCTTTTGGCATCTCTCCTGTACAGTGATATGTCCATGAGATACGACTGTACGCGTTGTTGACTATTAGATGCTGTGTGGAAATGGCTGACTAGTAATTTATCAGTGCTATGTCTATAGGGCTAGGTGACTGTTCTGGCATCTGTATGAGTGGGCTAATTTCTAATATGTGGTGGAGAATAACTCATCACTGACCACTGATTGGGACTCTGAGTGAGTAGATCACAAGTCATGGTTAATGTGTGTGGGTCTAACTGATTTGAGATCTGTCTGAGGGAGAATCATCAGGAGGCCGCGATGGTGGTGCCCCCACTGAGGCGGAGCAGGATCTGCTGGCAGTCCTGTAGGGAGCGGCGGTCACCCACACGCTCAAGGGTGCGCTTGGCCTCGGCCAGCAGGCGGGCGCGGTGCCCTGGTGGTGTCAGCAGGGGTAAGGGTAGGTGGCGGCACGCCAGCAGGATAGCATGAGCCCTTTCACGCTCACCCAGAACACAGTCACCCTCAGCTGTAGGGCAGAGAAGGAAAAAGTAAAGAGAGAAGGTCAGTACAGTTGGAAAGCACTAGATTTGTTTTAATTTGACATCAAATCACATTTGATATCAACTTCAAATGGTATCATTCATGATAATAATTGAAGTGTGGGTGTCCTTACCCGTGGTGTATCCAGGGTTGTTGGTCCTGCGTCGGAGGCTGTGCTCCAGTAGCTGGTGTGTACGGGTGGGACTGGCTCCAGCCATCAGCCTCACTGTGGTCTCATGCAGGAACACCTGGGGGAGGACAAGAGAGGGAACAAACATTATTACACCACAGATAGCCATGAATAATCCATGAATAATCCAGCAGGTCTGAAGCCCTAGTTACCTTGTGTTGTGCCTGTCTGTAGCATTGGCCCAGCCTTCGCAACGAACTCAGGTCCCGCTGGAATCCCGCCAATTGGGAGCTAGGGGCGGGGCCTGGCTCCCCATTGCTGCCACTTCCTCTTTGCCATAGGCTGGTCCTGAGGGTCAGCAAGAGGTCACAGACCAGGAGCTCCACCCCCTTGTTATAGGAAAGACAACAGTAAGGCAGACATAAAAAATATAAATAAACTGTTGAACTACGTAATAAATGACTACACAATGAGTTATGGAAACTAATAGAGGCATATGGGACAGTACATACACCGTAAGCAGTGTCTCGACCTGGATATGGTATGTTGCAGGTGCCTGCAGATTTGGGAGGCCTCTGTACTGCACTGCAGACACATTGCACTGGGCTGCAGGATCATGCAATGCAACTACAATGCACCACAGCCACCCCCTACCACCCACGCACTACTACTATACCTAGCTAGAGTCAGCTTGTACCTGTGCTTTTGTGAGTCAAACGAGCACCCATGCAATGGTCACCGTGTGCAGTATATGTTTGTTCATGGTGTGTATGTGCAATATGACCAATGAACACTGTGAATCAACCAAACTCCATTACAACCTTGACTGCATGTATATACACAAAGGTTAGAGTTGGTTCAAATAGAAATCACAGAGAGTGCATATTTTCACTTGCATCCCAAACACCCGCATTTTGGGAGAGTACCTTGTTGAGCCAGTTGCCAGACTGGGCGGACAGGGGAACAGAGATGCTGGTGCGCAGGTAGCTGCTGGCCCTGTCGCAGTGAGACAGACAGGCCACCGCCCCCTCTCCCTTCAGAGGAGACAGGCTCATCTGCACCGCCTTACACAGCAGCAGCACAGCCTTGGGCAATGGATGACTGCAGGACGACAGGGAAAACATAGGATTATGGCAATGCTTCTAATGTCCTTTACATACACATCACTGGGACCCTGCTCCCACACTTCCAAGACATCTACTGAAAACGGTGCATAAAGAAGACCCGCAACATCATCAAGGACCCCACATACTCCAGCCACGAGCTGTTCACTACGTTACTGTCAGGCAGACGTATCAGAGCATGAGGTCTGATACCAACAGGCTCAGAGACCACCTGCTCTTATACTCCACACCTTAGCACAACTGATGTTACCAGACTCTTATTAAGATTACTAAATACTGCATAATTTAAACACTTGCCCCCTAATCCCCCCTTCCCCAAACATGTATAAATAATGGACACTAAATTGTACCTTCCTGTATTATACTTGTGCTAAAATGTTTATTCTATTCTACTGAGCCATCTTTTATTATTTCTTATTGTTGTTGTATTGTCCAGAAGGAACCTGCCAGTAACAATTTCTTTGGACGGTGTACAGTCGTGGCCAAAAGTTGAGAATGACAAATATTAATTTCCAAAGTTTGCTGCTTCAGTGTCTTTAGATATCTTTTGTTTTGATCATACTATGGAATACTGAAGTATAATTACAAGCATTTCATAAGTGTCAAAGGCTTTTATTGACAGTCACGTGAAGTTGATGCAAAGAGTCAATATTTGCAGTGTTGACCCTTCTTTTTCCAGACCTCTGCAATCCGCCCTGGCATGCTGTCAATTAACTTCTGGGCCACATCCTGACTGATGGCAGCCCATTCTTGCATAATGAATGCTTGGAGTTTGCCAGAATTTGTGGGTGTTTGTTTGTCCACCCACCTCTTGAGGATTGACCACAAGTTCTCAATGGGATTAAGGTCTGGGGAGTTTCCTGGCCATGGACCCAAAATATTTATGTTTTGTTCCCCGAGCCACTCAGTTCTCACTTTTGCCTTATGGCAAGGTGCTCCATCATGCTGGAAAAGGCATTGTTCGTCACCAAACTGTTCCTGGATGGTTGGGAGAAGTTGCTCTCGGAGGATGTGTTGGTGCCATTCTTTATTCATGGCTGTGTTTTTAGGCAACTCCCTTGGCTGAGAAGCAACCCCATACATGAATGGTCTCAGGATGCTTTACTGTTGGCATGACACAGGACTGATGGTAGTGCTCACCTTGTCTTCTCCGGACAAGCTTTTTTCCAGACGCCCCAAACAATCGGAAACGGGATTCATCAGATAAAATGACTTTAGCCCAGTCCTCAGCAGTCCAATCCCTGTACCTTTTGCAGAATATCAGTCTGTCCCTGATGTTTTTCCTGGAGAGAAGTGGCTTCTTTGCTGCCCTTCTTGACACCAGGCCATCCTCCAAGTCTTCACCTCACCGTGGGTACAGATGCACTCACACCTGCCTGCTGCCATTCCTGAGCAAGCTCTGAATTGCAATACATCTGATCACTCTTTATAACATTCTGGAGTATATGCAAATTGGCATCATACAAACTGAGGCAGCAGACTTTGTAAAAATTAAGATTTGTGTCATTCTCAAACCTTTTGGCCACGACTGTATACCAGGTGTATCTCGTACATACGATTAATAAAACACACAAAGTATACTGACTCGAGGGTATGGAGAGCTCTGGGCATGCGCTCTGCCTCTGCCAGCAGCGACCTCACAGCGACATCATCTCCTTGCAGCCAATGGGCAGCAGCCTTTAGGACCAATGCCCACCAGCGACTCACTGGGTCTGCCACTAAGCAGAGATTACATGACAACATTAGACTTCAACTGTGGCATAGAGAGGTCAAGCAAAAAATGTTCACGTTATATTGAATAAGTCAATTATGTTAATCATAAAGAGTTTCTTTAGTGTTCGAGATACATATGAGAAGAATAAAATCTATACACATTCACAGCCTCAGATCATCTCGTAGGAAACAAAGATGAGATAAATCTGTAAAGAAATCTGTCCCACACAGAACATGGTGTGGTTCACACTAACGTGTGCATTCCAGTACCTGGCATGGTGGTGTGATTAGGTGGGGCTGGGAAGGGAGGTGAGGAGGACTCCTCTGTGCAGCTGTTCAATAGCTGGAGAAACTCCAAGGCACTGGAGAACTCCCTGAGAGAGAGAGAGAAAAGAAAGTAAAGTAACCCATTTGCATAGGTAAACAGGAGAGTGACTGGGCACTGTGAGGACCCTGGCCTTACCCAGAGTCGTTCTTGGGCTTGTCTGCCTCCGTGTCAGTGTGGGGCTGGATGAGGGAGTGGACAGCTCTCTCCAGCAGCTTCTCACAGAAACAACGATGCAGCTGGGCGATGGGGTCAGCTAAAGGAAGAGAGAGAAATATAATTAAAAGGCCCAATTGTTGCATGAGGGCATTTCTGTATACACAATTAGCTTTTCCGTCAACTTTATTGTTCATACCTGGGTCTCTCTGGGAAGTGTACACGCCCTCTCTGCTCTCAGACTTCACAGACCAATCACAGCTGAGGAAGAACTGCCTGCCCAATGGGGTGAAGAGCCAGTGCAGACAGTCAGGGATGGGCTTGGAGTCTGATTGGCTGGCCACACCCTCAGCACAGCTCAAAAGGTAACCCTGGGCCACAGACATGCAGGGAAAGATGACAGTGTGTGGATAGTATCAGAGATATCATTACCATAGCAGTAATGGAGGGATGTGGAGGATTAGTAATGGAGGATGGAGGGATGCCCTGAGACACTCACAGGCAGGCAGGAGAGGTGGTGGCCCAGTACAGTGCGCAAAGCTGTTGCCGCGGTGACATAGATATGGGCCTGCTGGGTGGGGGCCATCTTGCTTTGGGCGCTCTCACTGAGGTTGACGGCACTCATAGACAGAGACAGAGCCCACAGGCCACTGCTCTGGGGAAGCTTCCCTACACACAGAGAGAGAGACAGACAGAGACAGAGAGAGAAGTTCCAGACAGAGGATGGGGTACCACTGTGTTATGTTATCGTGTTTACAATGACAAATGATACTGACCTAGACTCAATGTTCTAGACTATTCAGTGTTGTCACCTGTGAGTTGCAGCTGGCTCAGCCTATGGTAGACCAGAGCTGCGTCCCGGGAGCTGGTCTTGGACTCCTCTCCCTTGTGCTTCTCACCAACCTGGCGAACCAGCCAGCCCAGAGGGGTGGGGTGATGCAGACAGTAGCGAATTAGGTTCCAGGAGAGGGAGAAGAGGAGGTCCCAACTGGTGGTGGGCAGGGCTCTGGTCAAGACTGACAGGCAGGTTTTCAAACTGGCCACGGCTGCTGTATAGTCACCCTGTAGGAGTGGAGAGGTGGGAAAATCTATACGAATAGTTATGGAACTTGGCATTGATGTACCTATAGATAAGAGATGGTTTTACCCAATCAGGGCACCAGTTTAAGAGATACTCAAACACAGGTACAGAGAAAAACAATAGGGTAGGGGAAAATCCTACAGATATAAAGGGATGTGAACTCACTCTGTTGAGATGTAGGTCTGCTTGTTTACGCTGCCTCCAGAAGGAGACTGATTTGGGCGAGTGGAGGGGGGTGACAGGCTCCCAGAGGTAGAGGACCCTAACACAGCCCCACACTGCCCCAACACCGCTCAAAATCCACACCGTCAACCATGGCAACAGGCACCAAAGCCAGGTCGCTGTGGGAAAGAGAGGGGGGAGCCAGTATAAGATACATATACTCCAATACATCCTCAAAACAACTCCCAAACGGGAACTCTTACTGGGAACTACTACTGTTAAGAAAAATATTGACTGACTATAATAGCCTATCGTGAATATATGCATGCAATAGGACTTGTATGGTCAGTGTAAGAGTAAACTAAAGGTCTGACCAAAGTTCTGGGTCTGGCTGGGTAATGAGAACAGTGTCCTGGAGGCTCCGTGTACAGAGGTCAAGGCAGAGCTGCTCTGGGCCTCAGATCCCAGGAGAGAGGGCAGGGGGTTGAGGGAGAGGCAGAAGAAGGTGAGGGCGCAGAGGAGGAGACGAGAGCGATCCATCACTCCCACGGAAGAGGGTGAGCCAGGCTCACTCTTCACCTGAGTGAAGGGGAGAGAGAGAGAATAGTTCAACTACTATGTAAGTGTTCAACCTTTGCAACATTCAATTCAAACCATTTCCACACAACAACAAAAACATGACAGTTTCTTGACTATCATCATCACAGTACCTGCTCATGGTCCAGTAAGGGACTGCCAGGCTCTGAGTCGATGCAGTATGGAGAGAACTCACGAGGAGATCCTGATCCAGACTCTGAGGCTGGAGGTGACATCATCAGCATCTCTGGTTTCATCTCCACATCGTCAGACAGCACCACCGACTCTGACAGAGAGGAAGTGGGAGAGAGCCCAATATGTTACGGCCCGGCCCGTACATGAACTGAAGTTGTGATGGATTAACTAGTAATAAATGGGGGACTTACTGTTCTTGCTGTTCATCTTGTGGGCCAGGTTCTCCTGCCGTAGTTTGTGGTTGACCTGCTGCAGGTATTTGATGTAGTCGATGGCTTTCCTCAGCACTCCTGACTTGTGCATCTGCGTACAAACACATTAGCAATGTGTCAGTGTACATTTGGTGAGTGCCCTATATGAACAAGTCCATTCCTCTGACTTCTATGTACTCTAGGAAGTACTCTAGGAAATACCAAGTGTCTGTGGTTTAGCATATAGCCTAATTAAGTTTGACATTCAAATTGTTCTAGCATGCTCCTCTGAGTTTCTATCGGACTTGGACCACAAAATAAAGCAAAACCCACTGTTCCTGTAAGGTCAAAGATAGTCAATATTGGATTATTGTATCACTTGGTTTTCCTGACCTTGGCGTCGCCGCCCATGACCAGGTCTCTCAGCTCCAGGATCTTGTCATTGATGGAGGAGCGGTACCTCTTCTCGATGATGTTGTGGGTGGTTCTCCTCTCCCCCTCCTTCATCACCCCCCCTGGACCCATCACCATTCCCATCCCGTGGTCCATCACCTGCCTGTTCCCACCTACACAGTGGGAGGTGCCTGACGACAGCTGTTTAATGGGCAGCTTGTCTCCGCCCCCCATCATGACAGGCACAGTGGTCAGGATGTTACTGCCCATCAGAGTCTGAGGGAAGAGTTAAGGTAAAAGTCAGTGGTGACATATGAAACAGCTAAGATACTGAGGGGGACAGAGCAGAGAAGCATGTTCAATGGAATTCTTTTCTCATTTCTATTTAAAGTACTTTTCAGTACAAGTTCAGGATTAATCTGGGTCTTTGTGACCGTCCCCATTAGACCCTGAATAGAGAGAATAGAAAGGGAGAGAGCCAAGCAGACAGATAGTATAGAGACCTACCGGTACCTGTAGAGTCTGTGTCTGGATAGGATGGGTCAAGGTGGTGATCCCAGGGTTCTGCATGGTGGACAGAACCTGTGTCCCATCAGGTTTCAGGGTGGTCAGAACCAGATTCTCGGTCTTCAGAATCTGAGGCTGGTGGACCAGAAGCTGAGAGAGACCAGGGACACTCGATCAGTTACAACCAGTGATGCCATACACAACACAAGGTCTATCGTTACACCATGCTAGGATCTGCACGTATTCAGAGAGACTTTATAAGGATTGGATGCAGCTAGTTTTGATTAGGGACTCAAACATGGTAAAGTATGAAGCTTGATACTCACGGGTACCTGTTGAACCTGCTGTTGCATGGTGTGGACTGTAGGCGCGGTGGAGAGAGTCTGGATGGTCTGGCCCGTCTGCAGTAGTCTCTGGTGCTGGATGGTCATGGGTTGAACCTGTGGTGATGTCATTATGCTCTGCATCTGCGGTTGGAGGACTGTGGGGAAAAAAGAGAGGTATGTAGTATGGATACATTGTCAAAGAGCACCATTCATATAGAAAAGCATGTAGGACTCTGAATAGCTTCACATGATAAACATCTTTAAGTGCATTTCTAATGAATAACCACCGTTTCCCAGTGACCTAATCTTTTCAGTAAAAGAAAAAAAAGTTGCTCTAACCTTGGAAGCTTGTAGTGGGACTCTGGTGGCAGATGACAGGGTTCTGGATAAAGCGGGACTGGCCGCCACTGGATGTGATCATCACCGTCTGGGCCTGGGTCTGGATGGGCAGGGCCTGGTTGTGGGTCTGGACCAGGGTGTGCACAGGGAAGCTATGCGTCTGCATGGGGATGCTCTGGCTGTGGACCTGGATGGTGGGTTGCTGCTGGGGCTGGGGCTGGATGGCCTGCATCTGGGGCCGGGGCTGGAGCAGGGGAGGGGCGCGGATATGATGCTGCCCTGAAGAGAACGTCTGGACTGGGGTCTGTGGTGGGGTGAGGGGCAGGGACTGGGGGGCCAGTGTTTGGGTGGGGGTGAGGGTCACGTTGCTGTTCTGGTAAACTGTGGTAGTGGTCTGGGGTGTCTGTGGGGCTTGAGGGGGTGGGCGTGGGGTGGCCCCAGCACCGTTCTGTAGGGAGCCCGCAGAGGCCATCTGGTCTTCAAAGAGGTCGGGGAAGTCCCCCACCTGGTTGCTGACGAACTGGAGCATCTCTGAGGAGAGAGAATAATTCAAGGGGTTCATGAGTCTCTGGTTGTGGGTGAGCTAAAATGCACTTTATTCTTAGACATAAAATCATGTGCAATGGCAATTAATTGACTAGACAACAAATTTGACTTTGGCTTAGACATATTCCATTGGTTAGTATGGCCCTCTAGTGAGGTAGGGCTTCATTGTTGCAGCCAAATCTAATTTTATTTGTCACAAGTGCCAAATACAACTTAACCAACAATGCAGGTCAAGAAATACAGAGTTAATAAAATATTTACTAAATAAACTAAAGTAAATCAAAAAGTAACACAATAAATGCACAAAACAATAAAGAGGTGATATACAGGGGATACCAAGTTAAATGTGCAGGGGTACAGATTAGTAGAGGTAATTTGTAAAGTGACTATGCATAGATAAACAGTGAGTAGCAGTGTAAATAGGGAGAGGGGTCAATGTAAATAATCTGGTGGCCATTTGATTAGTTGTTCAGCAGTCTTATGACTTGGCGGTAGAAGCTGTTAAGGAGCCTTTTGGTCCTAGACTTGACGCTCCTGTACCGCTTGCTGTGGGGTAGCAGAGAGAACAGTCTATGACTTGGGTGACTGGAGTTGCTGACAATTTTTTGGTACTTCCTCTGACAGCGCCTAGTATATAGGCCCTGGATTTCAGGAAGCTTGGACCCAGTGATGTACTGGGCCATACAACCTGTCACAACTAGGGACTTTTCTAACACCTTCAAAAGCCTGCCTTAAGGAGCTGGACCTGGAGCTCCTAGCACTGCCCAAAATGATTATTTTTAATGTCGTATAGAGTTTTTTTAAACGATCTTTATTAAGTACTGTCATTTTATTGTGAGGAACTGGAGTTTCATCTGACATTTTTTCAGTTTTGTCTTCGATTTTAAATTCAGGCTATAATAAAACAAACAGTGGAAATAGTCAAGGTGTGTGAATACTTTGAAGGCACTGCAGATTATTAACCTGCATTAGAAATTGGCCTTGAGTGAAGAGATCACAGGAAAGAGGAGAATCCACAGTGACCTTCAGTAGAGATTTACAACAGTGACAATGCTGTTTACTGCCAGGGCAAGGTCACGGAAGGAATTAAGAGGTTTATGGAGTGGTGGCCTTGGTTTGATACACTGCTACTGTTCCGGCATTGAGTCAAGGAAGAGAGCACCAGCTCATGCTTTGAGGAAAGCCTTCCAACGACTAGACCTGACAAGTGGCATGGTCTTATAGATTCCACTGTGACATGAGGAAAAAGTGTCCTGTAGGGACCTATGTATAGACAACGTTGCTAGAAGATTCAGGGTTAAAGAATATTCACACTTTTATCAATGAGGGGCTGCAACCTTGAACTCACACTTGAGATAAAGAAAGGCTAGACACCTAGGCCAATAAATGCATCGTCCTCCCATTTATGATTATGGGGACACCATTTATCAAAACGCAGCAGCCACAACTCTAAAAACCCTTGGATGCAGTGTACCATAGCCTGCTTCGCTTTATCACCGGTGACAGGTTTAATATCACTGCATCCTTTATCAGAAAGTCAGCTGGACCTCAATTCCCATAATTCACTTCATTTCTCCTTTTCGTTTACAAAGCTATTCTGTACAAGCTTCCAACATCTCACTTCTGTTAAAGGAATACTTTGGGATTTTGGCAATGATGACCTTTACCTACTTCCCCAGAGTCAGATGAACTCAAGGATACCATTTGCATGTCTCTGTGTCCAGTATGAAGGAAGTTAGAGGTAGTAATGACTTGAAGTCTATGGGTATCTACTAGCATGCTAGCAATGAATTTTCATGTGAGTAGTTTGTTTTCAGGGCACCATTGGGAATGAGACCCTGGCCTCAAATTGGCCTCCCCTGAATAAATAAAAGTTTATTAAATAAATAATAACATTACTGTAGAGTAACATTACTGTAATAACATTATGGGTCGATTGATGAAGAAATGGCTTATATGGTCCATCTCACAATCGAAAAGGCTTGGAAAAAAATAATAAGTGGCTAGTCTAATATTAATCATTTATTAGAATTGTCTGCTTCATCGACCACACCAAAGACAGACTCACATGCACACAGGCTCCACAGGGGTTTTGCTTTCAGAGATACAAAACAAAACAGAGCCCCAAGCCAATTGTGACACAAAGAACTAAAACTGTCAAAACTGGGACAGTTTCCTAGGGCTGCTCAGAGCAGAGAAAATAGGTTATGTAACCAGAGCAGCTATTGCATTGGGAATAGTGGGGAGAAAAGTCTAGTTAGTAGGGCCAGGATGATACCAGTATCACTCCTTAGTATTGTGGCAAGGAAACAAAACACATAGCGGATTTAACTTATTTAGGAAAACAGCCCTAATGTTGGAAACAAACATCATATTGAATTATTTTCCAAGCCTTGACACACTATATTTCACAAACAGCAGGATAGATACGGCTATGCAGAGACCTTCTGAGGGGATCCTTAGTTCCAAGACTTAAATAGCCTAGATCTCATATAAAGGTATAATTAAAACACAAATTAGTTTCTAACCTATAGAGGCAAACAAAAGATAATACAGAGTCACCCACCATCAAACTATTTAAGAGCTTTAGACTACATCTGGGTACCCTTTTTAAAAAGTTTCAATTGCTACCTAATCATTTCCAATTTACCGATGTGTTTTCCTTTACATAGGTATAACATCTGACCAATTCAACTTACCAGACCTTTATTGTGGGGAGGAGTACATTTTTCATAAATACACAACATTCTCCTTTTCACATTATTTCTGTTATACCCAAGTCAACTCTTTGCATACTTCTCTTTTTAACACTAAAGAGGGATTACATAGCATAGTCCCCGGGTTCTCTTAGTTCCTGCACTGCAATGGGTCCCATTTATCCCATATTGTATGACAGCGTCACATCATTTTGGTGACTTAGCATTCAGTAATTGGAATCTGGTGACCTACGCTGGTCAATTCTGTGTCCAAAGCTCCATCCTTTCACAGTGTGCCAAGGGTAAAACTGCTGTTTTGATAAGATGGGAACGGTGATGTTATCTCCATACTGAGTCAATGTGCTGAGCCTATGAATGAGCAGGGTGAAGCAGACATGTTTTCCAGTCAAAAAACAGAAGGGGTATTAATGATGAGCCAGTAGACATTGTGAATCACTTTTTCTCCATTATTGATGAACAAACCCTCAATGGTATGACAGCCAGGAGAGGGGTAGACAAGCATGACAAAAAAACATCTCAGAACAAAATGTAATGAAGAATATAGATAAATAGGAAACAAGTAAAACTAGGCTAATAAGCCATTGGGAAAGTATAATGAACTTTTTGCCTACAGGTAATTGAATGACAGCTCACAGTTGAGTCACACTCAGTTACATTTGAGGAGTTGTTTATTCACACGCACACACTAAACTGTTGCATGACCACTGTTCAGTAGGCCAACCACCCATTTAAAATATGCTTGAATCTTCACTGATGTAAAATGCGATTGCAATATTAAATCAGTGACGCAGAATCATTTAAGCAAACTATTGTTTAGAAATGTGAAATTGTGGAGTGCTATGTGTATCTAAGTATCCTATGCAACGCCCCAAAATAAAGGGTGAACAAGTTCCAATCCTATGTCATCCACAATAGTTTCCTGGTTGACGAGACTGTCCTACTGCCAATATGACACAGACAGAAAGTATATAATTATTTATATACTCCTTTAATGTGATGTGCACCATAATTAGCTAGTCTAAATACAGTACCTATATGTATTTGTAACCAATTGACTATCAACAAGCGGGCTTGCTTGACACATGATACAAATCACCACTCCCGGCCTTACCGCGACGACGACACAAAATACTGTCAGAAAGCAGAAATAGGACACAAACTTTCGTGGACAAACACACAAAATAATTCCATATTCTCTCATCAATTATGACATAAATAGTAACTCACCATCGATGTCGCCCAGTGTAAATTCGTCCCCTAGTTCTGACAAAGTCGGATCCATATTTTCCATGGTCGAGATGTACTCCCCATTAACGTTACTGTCCATAATAAAATTCAGAACTTCGCCTCCCCGGCTTTAACCGGAGGTTGCTGAAGGAAAGAACCAAGACGTCCAGAGATCTTTGAAGCGTTAACAACGCATAACGTCACTTTATCTTAGCTCTAAGTTTATTAAACTATCAGAGAACAGGAAACACCTCAACAATGCCCCAGAGGCCGATTTCTATTTAGATAAACTCATTTAGAATACAGACGTCGCCATCTTGTTTCCACTACTTACGTCATTTACAAACAGCGTTTGTGAACCAGGACGACTCCTGATTGGCTTAAACCTTGCTGTTGTTGTCGTGAGACCAGGCACCATTGTCCAATAGAAATTTCACATTTACCGTGGCCTGATAGTACGTCAACGATCAGAAGCTTTCTTGAAATTTGCATTGACTCCGCCCAAATATTTTCTTTAAAAAAAGAGCCTATCCAAAGATATTCACCCTAATAAATATTTAATGATATCTGACTTTATATATGAACCCGCCCCATCTGAACAACATTATTAATGTTCTGGCTATCCCCAGATGTTACCGCCATACTTACCATCAGGATGTGAATTACACAATAATAATTTAAAAGATCACTAATTACAAAATAATATTCTCATGTTTGTGTGAAAAAAATCCAGTTGTTAGATTGTATGAAACTGACCTCAAGTATAAATACTTTAGTTACATTTTGTAAACACAAGTAACATTTTATACAGATTTTCAAAAAAGTCAAGAAATACTGCCTTGTTTCATAAAAAAAAAGTTGCTTGTTGCATGACTGTTAGTATGTCAGGGACTGGAGTGTCATATCAAGATAAATGAAATATTAACCAGTGCCCACCGCACATTTACTCTGTACCGGTACCCTCTGTAAAAAGCCTCGCTATAGTTATTTTACTGCTGCTCTTTAATTATTTTTTACTTTAATTTCTTTTTGAGGTATTTTTCTTTAAACTGCTTTGTTGGTTAAGGGCTTGTAAGTAAGCATTTCACTGTAAGTACTACACCTGTTGTATTCTGCTACTAAACACAGTCACTTATGTGTGTGTGCCTAAAGTCTAATTCCCTGGTGTGTCAACTGAGCTGAGGGTGACATACTTTTTCTTAAAAACCACATCCTTGTATTAATGAATATTTATTCTGTGCACTCAATATTAATGTTGAGCTGTATAAAATAAAAAATGACAAGGAAAGACATTATCAGATTTCATTTTATTATGCATTTCAATCCTTTCCCCTTCAAAAAGCCACAACACCGCGACTGAATACATCATGTGAATGTGTGTCATACAGTACATCATTTCAGTTGTGAATAAGAGCTAAAAAACATGTTTTATAATACTGGACCCTTAGTCGTAGATTATATTGGTGGATTTATGAAAATCTGCATACAGAAATAGATTACTGTTTTAATGAAAGACAGTTAACTACTAATTTGATTGAATACAGTGGAAACCCATATTCTATAATGAATTAAAAATAACTATAGGATCACAAGTAATCATACAAATGGTGTAAGTGCATACCAAAAAGCTCAAATAACCACAATAAGTGCTTGAACAAAGCTAAAACGATAGTTCAGTAATATTGTGGGAAGACACTTCACTGCAGAAGAGTTATAGTTTATTAACAGGGAATAGAGGAAATCACACCATCCACTGCCAGTGAAAGGAACAAAGACTTGCAACGTGCTTTTATTGATAATTGTGATAAGTTGCTTAATGATTGAACCTGAATCCACATTTTGAAAGGTCCTGAGAGTGTCTTTTTCTTCTGTGGTCTGGTGGTATGGCAGGCCTAACTGTCCTTTATTTGTTCCAGTAGATCTCATAGGACTTCTTCTCTGTGTAGTTGGTGTCTGCTCAGCTGTTGCTGTTCCTGTTCCTGAGCCTCTCCTTCACAACCTTCACCACCAGCCCTCCTGCCAGGGCAATTCCCGCTGCAGCCTTGCCTATCTCTGCCACCGCTGTCATAATGCATGCTGCATGCATGTTGTTCCAGGCACCAGGAACAACCCGCCCTGCAGATCCACACACCCCACCGGTCTGAATCAGAGGCCCACTCGCAGCCACCCCATATCTGCCACAGCGGTGGCTGCACACTGAACAGCTTGAGCTGCAACACTGCCCCCAGTGGCCACAGCTTGCTGCCCAACTGCTACTGAGCCAATAGTAGTAGCATTAGCCACACCTACTGCCCCTGCTGCGGTGCCCTCCCCTGTCAGGGCAGTTGTGCTGACAGCTGCACCTTCCAGAGCAGCCCCCAGGGCCGCTCCTGCCCCCATGGCACCCCCCACCCCTGCTGCAACTCCTACTGCTGCAGTCCCAATCAGGCTCACCTGCCCTTGAGCATCCAATGCAGCTGCCCCAGGACTGGCAGCTTCTGCCCCAGCTAGGGCACCCACAGATCCACCCCAGCACTCCTCCGGTCGCTGCCCCGAGAGCCATGGCTGTTTTCCCTGTGGCTGCTGCCAATATGGCGCCCACAGCTTTTCCCATCCCTGTGCCGCCTGCCACCGACATCCCAGCCAGTTGCCCAGCAGCAAAGCCCACAGTGTTCCCCATGGCTGCAGCTCCCGCCGCTGCAGCTAGAGGGGCAGCCGCCCCGAACACTGCCCCCACGACCATGCCAGTGGCTCCAGCAGCCACCAGGATCTTCACTTTCTCTAGGACCTTCTCAGAAAGGGCAGCCTCTCTCCTGAACTGCCCCAGGGCAGAGAGGAAAGACTGCCTCCTACTCAAGGCCCTGTCGCTGCCCCGCTGCCTGGTCCTGAACAGCTCCCTTCACCTGTCCCCTCTGTCCCTCGGGAGGCTAGCAGCACTTCCTTTCCTCTCCTCTGTCCATCTCTCCACGTTCCATCCCTCCTCATTTACTCCTCCTCTCTCCAGGTCTCTCTTCCTTAATCCTGAACCTCCCACAGCTGCCCCCCTCCTCTCATCCCACCCACTCTCACGCCGTTCTAGATCACACTTCCGTCTTTTGGCCATCTTGTTCTCCCTGCCTTCTCCCTCCCCTCTCTCTCTCGCCATCCTCTCCTGCTCCTTCCTAATGGCAGCCTCAGCCTCTCTGAACATAGAGTTGGTGTAGAAGCCTCCATTGTTCTCTTCCACAATCCTCTCCACCTTCTCCAGCAGCCCTACAACCTGGTGCAGGTCACTTGGGTCTCTGTTGTTGAAGACGTGGTACCTGCCCCCACATCTCTCTATCAGAGTCTTCAGCTCCACCGGGGCGCTGGCTCCGAGGTACCCCTCCATCCCCCTACCTTCTAGGTCATCAGCACGAGTGAACAGGACTAGTGTGTGGTCATGGACTGCCCCCTCCCCAAATATATGGACCATCTCCCACATGGCTCGGTCCTCATCCTCAGTGTAGCGTCCCAGTGGGATCACCAGGAGGAATGCATGGGGGCCCGGGGCAGACAGTGCCACACACTTGGCTATTTCAGAATGAGTCTGCTCAGCATCGAAGCGTGTGTCTCCAAAACCACCACTCTTGTCCTCTTCCTCCTGACCTTTTGTCCTTCCTCCTCCTCAGTCAGGTCTGCGCTGCCTTGTTCACAGACTTGGGTGACTGAGCTGGCACGGAGCTCTGACAGGAAGTGCCTGCGGCCCAGGATGGTGTTCCCAGAGGCACTCTTCCCTGATCCTGTCTTTCCGATCAGGACAAGACAGAGCTCTGTGGCTAAGGACACATTCTCCTCCTTGCTCTCCGAAAAGTCATCTAGGTCTTTTCCCTCCCCTCTTCTCCTTCCTGGATGGACATGGAAATACAGCTTAATTTCTAATGACACTAAACAGCTATACAGTATTATTAGCTGCAGATTTAGCAAACAAATAGAAAATACATGTATCATATAAAAACAATATGTTGACATCAATGATAGATACATATCATTATCAATCCAGGGATATAGATATATATTGGCCAATGAGAGGCTTTGAAGCCACCGGTCAGCCATATTGGCACTCCCCAGAAGAAGCAATCCTTCATAGGAATTAATGGACTTCTATAGTATTTACATTAAATGTTTCTAGGACAGAATTACATGTATTTAATTATTTTTTGTTGTTCTAGCGGGGAAAGTAAGATTATATATATTTTTTAAGTAAACTTCAAAGTCATGTAGCAGCTATTTCTCAATGATAGAAACGCATATAATAGTCACTTAGAGGCCCCCCAAGAAAACCTTACCAAATTAAACTCTTATATCAATTTTTAAAATACTGTAATATTGTTCTAAAAGTTGGGTTAAAGAGGTTCTCTCAAAATCAGCTCTAACGTCAGAAACAATCTCACAACTCCCGTTGGTCATTGTCACAGTGAGGAAATCAAAATGCATGCTCAGCCTTCATATTTTTGTGGGTAAAAATAATAACTGTCTCTTCACAGTCCCCATGAGGTCGAAGGAATTGTCCGTAGAGCTGCGAGACAGGACTGTGTCGAGGCACAAATCTGGAGAAGGGTACTAAAACACAGTGGCCCCCATCATTCTTAAATGGAAGAAGTTTGGAACCACCAAGATTCTTCCTAGAGATGGCCGCCCGGCCAAACTGAGCTATCGGGGGAGAAGGGCCTCGGTCAGCGAGGTGGCCATAGAACCCGATGGTCACTCTGACAGAGCTCCAGAGTTCATCTGTGGAGATGGGAGAAAGTTCCAGAAGGACAAACATCTCCGCAGCACTCCACCAATCAGGCCTTTATGGTAGAGTGGCCAGATGGATGCCACTCCTCAGTAAAAGGCACATGACAGCTCGCTTGGAGTTTGCCAAAATAAATCTCAGACCATGAGACCACAAGATTCTCTGGTCTTATGAAACCAAGATTTAACTATTTGGTCTGAATGCCAACGACCCGATGCCCACAGCCAAGACAACGCAGGAGTGTCTTCTGGAAAAGTTTCAATGTCATTGAGTGACCCAGCCAGAGCCTTGACTTGAACCTGATCAAACATCTCAGGAGACCCCAAAATAGCTGTGCAGCAACGCTCCCCATCCAATCTGACAGAGCTCGAGAGTATATACAGATAACGGGACAAATACAGGTGTGCCAAGCTAGTAGCTTCATACCCAAGAAGACTCGAGGCTGTAATCGCTGATAAACGTGCTACAACAAAATACTGAGTAAAGGGTCTGAATACTTAAATGAGATGTTTTTAAAATGTATTATAAATTAGCGAAAGTCTAAACAACAGTTTTTGCTTTGTCATTATGGGGTATTGTGTGTAGATTTTTTTTTTCCCTCATCAAATTAATGTTTTTTTTAACTCATCAAATTAATATTTTTTTTAACAAGGCTGTAACGTGACAAAATGTGGAAAAATCAAGGGGTACTTTCCGAAGGCCCTGTATATCAAATGACTGTCTCTTCACAGTCCCCTGTGTGCAGTAAGGTGTTATTTTATCTGGTTGTATTGCTAGCCATGTGGTCATGACTCTATTTAATACTGTGCGTTTCCCAGCCTCTGTTCTGGACCTAGGGAATGTAAAGAGACTTCTGGTTGCATGTTTGTGTTGTACCGATGAGTGTCTGAACTTTGTGCCAACTGCATGAACAGACAGTTCGGTACCTTCAACACATCAATACCTCGCACAAAGACGAATAGTGATGCAGTCAATCTCTCCTCAACTTTGAGCCAGGAGAGACTGACATACATGTTACTGACACTTGCCTTCTGTGTACATCTAAGTGTGATATGTGCTGCATTGTTCTGGACCAACTACAATTTACCTATGTCCCTCTTTGCTGTACATGACCACACAGCTTGGCAGTTGTCCAGGTGCGACAAAACTAGGGCCTGTAGGACTTGTCTGGTGGACTCAAATGTCAAGAAGGCAGAGCAACGCCCTATCATGGACATACCTCTTCCCCTTTTAGCAACCATTGAGTCTATATCAGTGAAGGCTGCTGAGGGGAGGACGGCTCATAATAATGGGTGGAATGGCGGCGAATGGAATGGCATCAAACCATGTGTTTGATAACATTAAACTGATTGCGTCCAGCCATTACCACGAGCCCATCCTCCCCAATTAAGGTGCCACCAACCTTCTGTGGCCTATGTTTTGACCATGATAGCTTTCTATCTAGGGTTACACCCAGCAATTTAGTCTCCTCAACTTGCTCAATCGACACATTATTCAATAATAGATCTAAATAGGTTTAGTGGTGTTGAGCGAGTGATTTGTCCCAAAAATGCTCTGTTAAGCATGTCAGTTATTTATTTTACTGTTGCAGCCGACGTGTATACTATTGAGTCGTCAGCGTACAGACACATGCTTTGTTCAAGGTCAGTGGAAGGTCATTTGTAAAAACAGAAAACAATAATGTCCCTAGCCGGCAGCCCTGCGGTATACCACACTTCAATGTTGTCACAGTTACTTCTTGTTAAAGAGGCATCAGCTAATATCAGCTTGCTATAGCTAGCTATCCTCTTCCTCCGTTCCTGAATTTAGTTGCGGCTGTTTCTTTGTAGCTGGCAAAATATGATTTTGTGTACTGCCATATGTCGATAAGATAGCCCGTACCAGTGACAAACTTGGCTAAGGGCTGTACTTAAGCATGATGCAACGCAGAGTGCCTGGTATATTGTCCATATCCATAGGTTGCACCTTCACTCGGTCGTGTCATGCCATTGTTATGAACATTCTCAAGCCTCCTACATCAGCGGCACCATAGTGTTGCCCTAAAGTGGTGATAAGACCAGTCATTCTGGACAGAGACTAGACTAAACAGTTGTTAAACTACACTCTACTGCCTCGAAATACAATGAAATTGCTAAAGTAGTAAAATATTTAGTAGGAAACAATTTTGCCAGCATTATCATGTCGTCAAATTTACTTTAGACAAATGGCATAGTAAATAGCTAGAAAAGTTTGTCAAAAAGCTAATGTTAGCTATATAGCTAAAATCCGGTGTGCGTCCCCAATTTTAGCTAGCTAAAGTTATACTGCATCTGAAGTCAATCTGGTGAAGAAAGGTTTTCCTACTAATTATTTGCCTCCTTTTGAATGTCATTGTATTTCAAAGCCACTGTAATGCACTGTTGATGAAAGCTTCATCAGCGCTCATTGACAATGCATTGAGTAGAATGCTCAGTCAGGCATCAGTCCAATTATTATTATTTTTTTACAAAACATGCAACTAGTTTAATACCACAAACCCGAGGTGCCTTATTGTTATTATAAACTGGTTACCAACATAATTAGAAGAGTAAAAATAAATGTTTTGTCATACCGGTGGTATACGATCTAATATATCACAGCTTTTAGCCAATCAGCATTCAGGGCTTGAAACCCCCAGTTTATAATAGTCAGGGTCGTTTGAGCCCTGAATGTTGATTGGCTGAAAGCTGTGGTATATCAGTCGGTACACCAAGGTATGACACAACATTACTTGTTCACTGTTCTAATTATGTTGTAACCAGTAAGGAACCTCTGGGGTTTGTGGTACATGACCAAAGGGCTGAATCCAGGCACTTTCGTTGCATCGTCCTTAACAGCCCACAGGCGTGGTATATTGGTCATACACCACATCCCCTCGGGCCTTATTGCTTAAATATACAGCACCAACTACATACATATATGACAGGGTCCATTATCTGCTACCTGGACTTTAAGGAATATGTTTAAATATATTTAATTAGTTTTATATTTAGCTTACATAATATAATTTCAAATTATGCATTAAAGTGTCTAATATAATAAACGTGGGAAAAACATGTATTTCTGTAGCTTCCTAAATATTTTTTACACTGCTGAAGTGCCAAGATGGCTTCAAAACAGCGCTCGTCAGTAATCTATTGTATATATAAATAATTGGTTGACAAGCAGCTGATTCTGACATTACTTAGGCTAGGTTCATATGTGCAGTTGTCAGCTGAACAGTTTGCAAACTACACTGGTTCTGAGAGACTAGGCCGACTATTTATACAGTTAAGCAATTAGCCTAATCTATCCACTGTGCATTACATAACTTGGTGTAGGCCTGACCTCACACCATTATTTGACAGGCTGGTGAAAAACAGTCAGGAATGTTCAACTAATTTACGCCGCAGATTGTTCAGCTTTGTTTTCCCTTGTGTAAAACAGCACTGTTTATTAACGTTGACTAGAGACATCACAATCATTAACTAAACATTGCCAAAAGATCACCTTTCAAATAGCACGTTGGTTAACTATTTCCTATTCTTTAAATAAAAATATGTAAATAATAAAGACTATAGCTAGCTAACGTCAGCTAGATAGCTATCTCTGTTGTTGACAGCATGCTGCTAGCTAATGTTAGCTAGCTAGATTTGCATGAATTTTAATTGAGCTAAATGCTATGTTCCAAACGGTCAATAAATATGTAGGAAAAAAAACCTTGGCCTACCCGATTCCACGAAATTAGACATGATTGATCTCTGTCTGATTAAGCTTCAAGTCTACATTCGGGTTTGTTGTGTTGCGTTGGTGAAGTGTTTATGGTAGAGATAGATGACTCTGTTCCGCAACAGTCCAATGAGTATAACCA
Source organism: Oncorhynchus keta (assembly GCF_023373465.1). Classification (NCBI taxonomy): domain Eukaryota; kingdom Metazoa; phylum Chordata; class Actinopteri; order Salmoniformes; family Salmonidae; genus Oncorhynchus; species Oncorhynchus keta. The sequence goes on along the minus strand of NC_068425.1, from coordinate 17,425,381 downwards.
ACTAGTGGGGGGGGGGGACACTTCATGACTGTCGATTGCACACCTTTGGCGCCGTCTAGTGGCAGATGTTCCGCATTCTGATTTCATTACATTGACTTTTATCGTAATCCTCAACGATTGAGTGATTCATTTGTAATTATTTCAAATGAACAAGTATGATTAATAGTAATTTAATTTGATTAAACTTAACCAATGTATGGTAAATCTAGATAGTAAATTCTCAGCAATGAGACGCTTAATCTGAACCAGAGGAGACTGGTGGGATGAGCTATAGGAGGGCATGCTCATTAAAATGGCTGGAATTCAACACAAACCTACCTATGTTAACTCCGTTCCATGAACTCCCACCCATTAAAATGAGCCCATCCTTTAGCTCCTCCCACCAGCCTGCACTGCTCTGAACATACATAAATAGTCACATTAACAAAACATAAATCAGTCATCTCTGTATATTGAATATAACTTATTTGCATTAAAATGAGACAATTTACCTCAAAATGTCAGAGGCAACAAAACATCCTCGCATCCTCTGGCTTTCCCAAAACCCATAGGTGGTCAGAGAGGAGGGATTTCTGCTTGAATGGATTTTGAGGAGACAGGACAGGAGAAGAATGGAATTGAGATCTTCCCTAGATATGCCAAAATATATATTTTTTAAAAGGCATTGTTCTAGGGGACCGCTGTTCTGACATTTCATTATGGCCATCAGATGGACAGAAACAAATGTGACATAGAAGTTTATGCTGATGAGTGGTTGCCAAAAGACACAGTGCTAAGACATTATCCCTCCCTGATTGTAGACAAAATAATATGTAAAATAGTTTTATTTAAAATCATAAGTGACCAAACCCCATTTAACACTCATGCGGACAGTCACACACAGACAGAGCTAAGAAAGCATTCGGCTCTAGGAAAGCAAGTGGCAGACATCATGAAAAATGGTTCTGCGATCAACACTTATACCGCAAATCAAGAGGATACACCTAGAGTAGGACCATTCAACAAACTCATGAAAATCTCATTATATAAATGTGCTAACTCTGGAGAAGGTGACAGGAAAACTTAAACACAAAACACAATTCAACATATTCGAGCTTTATATTTTGAGGCTTGTTGAATGGGAATGTAAACTCATACGTACAAATGCCATCATCAAAACAATTGTATGGTAGTAAATTGTATTCAATCTATTCACAAAAAAATATAACATATTGGGTATTTGCTGTTTCTTCCAAAGTACAGTTATGTAATCTATTTATGAAAATGATCTTTCCTTATTAAATCTTCAACATAGTGCTAGCTGTATGTTCTTTGTTTCATAATAACTGCAGATTGGGCACAGTTCTGTATACAGTAAGTCAGATTCCTTCTCTCCAGTTTGTTCCTGTGCCACATAAACACTTCTAGTTCCCTCTCAAATGTTCTGCTGCCACTCTATCCCTTCGACAGAACTCACCGGTTCCAAGACCCAACCTCTCCATCACTGAATCTAGGACTCAGGACATCCCCCTACATTTTCCTTCTCCTCATCATTTCTCTCCAAGAGTTGAGGTAAAGTACTATAGCTCAGTACGGGAGCGGGAGATGCGGGGCCCCTTCCTAATCTCTTTCCTCTTGTCCTCTTTCCTCCTCCTCTTCTCCTCCTCCCTCAGGATCTTCTGAAAAGCCTCCGCAGTGTGAAGCACCTGTGCCAGAGAAAAGCAGAGCGTGTGAACGTGTGTTTGAGAGAGGCATTTTTTAATAATAGGTGTATGGAGTGTGGAGAAGCAAACAGCAGAGGATGGGAAAGCAAAAAGGTGCAGTCAGAGTTTTACTGATGTTACGCTCGTCTCAAACATAGTCGAGCTCGTTTGTTAAACAAGCCTTAAAATAACACGCTTTCCAAGTCTGTCTGGTAGGCTTCACTGTGATACCATGTGGTTACAGAGACTGAGAGCCACTGTGCTACTCACGTCGTCTCTCTCAGTGCGGTATGGGTTGGTGAAGGCTGGGGATTTCTCTATTATTCCTAACTCCTGCGACATCTGAGAGACAAGGAGCGAGAGTTATCAGCCATTTTGAATCCACAGAAAAAAATTGGCACATAGAAAAGTTATAGTATGCTTACAACATCCTTATAAAATGTAGTAATAAGGAGGTTATAATACATTACACCTGTTGGCTTTAAATAAAGCATAAACATTTCCTCTATGCCCCAGAGTATACCCCCAGTTCTATCCCCGTCTCACCAGTGAGAGAACATGCTGGTGTGCCCCCCCGGTGAACACCCCAGTCAGGTTGCAGAAGCGGAGCCCCCATCGCAGAAGGCCGCCCCAGTCTGGGTTACGGTCGTAGTAGTGGTGGACGATACGTGGGAAACGCAACGCCACGTCCCCAAAGAACGCCGTGTTCTCCACCACATGGGAGTAGGCTATGGAGCGAGATAGAGGAAGAGAGTAGTCTACATTTCATACTTAGGAAATAAACTACAACGTAAATCACTGCAGACTGACATCCTAAAAGAGAGCATCAGAAAACGTAAGAGGCGGAGAGGGAGAGGGGAGGCAGGCAGGCAGAAGAGGAGAAAAAAGCAAGATGGTGACAGACAAATCAGATTAGCATTGAGGGAGAAAGAGGGAGGAGAGAGAGCAAAGTGTAGTAACGGTATAATGTCCATAATCTGACCTTCTTTGATTTTGTCATCCATGGGGAAGGGATCATCAGCCTGCATGTTGGCTGCGATAAGGACGGCCTTCGAGTCCTCCAACACCTTCACAGAACACACACACACACACACACACACACACACACACACAATGTAGATTGCCCATTGTGGGTTCACTACCATAGTTGTCCTTGGGCAGAGAGCAGATATGTCCTCTGGGAATCAAACAGTATATATCTGGGAAGAATAAAGTATATACAGTGAGGCCTCAAGCACAATAGGAAGACTTGGAAGCTAAATCCGGCTTACTCTAGTCTTATTAGTGACCGGCGACTTAGATACTGCTTATCAAGTGGCCTTATTTGCCTACTCATGAGATCATAATAATCTAAACATGCTAAGAAACTAACACCGCAATTACTTCCCGCTAAGGCCACAATGCCCTGTTTCTAGCTAATGGTCAGCATGAAGGGGAGTTCAACAGGAGTGGAGCCATTGTACCTTAAACAAGCCCTTCAGCATGATGTCTATGATCTTATACTGCTGGTTGATGTCATTGAGCTCCACCAGGTTCTTCAGAGCATTTAGCTGGTCTTTCCTCTTGGTCTCGAACAGACGCTTGTCTGAAAGGGGGGTTCAGGAAGAAATGCTGCCACACATTTCAATATAAACACTAATCAAGGGCCATCCAAGAGGACACCTCTTAATATTCTGAAGGAAACAGACACCAACAGTAGGATACAGATCTCCAGGTTGGAGTCGTGTCTGTCGGAGTCTGCAGAGGCGAGGGCTGCAGCAGCAACCACCAGGACGACTGTACACACACTCAGCATGGTCAAGAGGTGGCGGTGGTGAGGCACTCTAACATACACGGTACAAGAGAAAATGCAGTTAAACAGTATTCTGAAATATTTATTACAACATTTTTACTGAACTTGTAAAGCAAAATTTACTACAGTAGGTCTGTCTGGTTGACATTAGAGCATATTTTGTTGTGTTTTGAAGGTTATATTTTTTTTTATTAAAAAGTATATTTATGATCATATTTTTACTTTTTAAATCCAGTTTGGTCCTGTACTATAAAGTACACAGGTTCTAATGAGGTTAAATCTATCCCATTTAAACAACTTCTAAAAGCCACTTGACATGTCACTTATCTAAACCCCAAAATAACTTTCACAGACTTCTTGCCAGCCCGTCTTGCATCCTCTTTCTTCCTCTCAGACACTCTCCATCCTCTAAGCTGTGGGCTGCCTCAACATTCCCTCAGGTCCAGCCTCCTCTCCCTCAGAGCATGTTAATACATTAAAACAGGAGAAAAATGAGTCTTGGAATGATGCATATTTGATGAAAACTGGCTTTTAAAACAACATCAGCACAAAACAAAACGTGTCCAGGGACGAGACAGCGTCGATAAAACACCAAATGTAGAATTCAGCAATGTCTCCATCGAGAATATTATCAGAGAGAGCGAGAAGGGGGATTGTGAGAGGCAGAAGAAAGTATACTGTGGGATGAGAGACCCTGTGGGAGCCAACTGCTTTTCTGCTGAATATTTCATTTCTCTTTTTCAATACGCAACAAGGTTACGCCTAAAGACAAATCTGATAGTGAGAGAAAGTGTCAGGGATGTGAGTGAAAGAGAATGAGGAGACACCTGATAACATCTTTTCAGCTTTTTCTCAAAATGTAGTCTCTATTCTGAACTCTTCAGTTGCATCCCCCTACTCAGACACTTACCCTCCTATGGTTAGACTATTTAATTAAAATACTGCCTGAAGATTCAGAGACTGGGTTATGCAAGCTGTGTGATTTGACATAGGCTATGACAGGGCATTTGCCCGAATCACCACGATATACTTTGAGAAAACTTTGCAACATCTAATCCGTCAGCAAAAATGGGTGCTGATGATACAGTTGGAACAGTTGGAGCAGCAGAATACAGACAGTGTTTGATTAGGAACAATTTGTGCATTCTGAAAACATCTTTGGGCTGCCTTCCAGCTTTTTGTACTAAGCATGCAAGTCAATAAGTCAAATATTCCTAAGACGGACAACCAGGGAAGTAGTAGTAGGAAGCCCCATATCCATATTTCATTACAAGCATAGCCAAGAAGGCCATAGATTTGATTAGTGTCAACACCATGGCCAAAATGGACATCCAGCATTGATGTTTCCATCGGACTAGACAAAGTGCTGGGATATTAAGGTGGAGCAACTAGGACAGATCAATCATATCCCACAGGCATCATGCAAAGCACAGAATTTGAGAAATGACACTCCAAAATGCACCCATTTACTGTAACCCCCCATCAGCTGTGTCCAGAGGTGTCATGCCCATAGGGGGAGACGAGGGCAAGTGCCCCCTCAGATTTGTCCTGTTTCAAACATTTTCAGATGTTAAATGAATGACAACTACATTTTTAAGCCCACGTTTTATAGTAATTTGTCAGTGGTACTTTGCGGAGGGGGCACACTGACTGGACCAGACAAAGAGTAACCCCCCTATTCTCCCTAGTAACTGGTTCCTTACAAGGTGTACCAAGGAGCAAAGATATTCTAGGCAGGACATTAGATTTGTATTTAACTAGGCAAGTCAGTTAAGAACAAAATCTTATTTACAATTACGGCCTACCCCGGCCAAACCCTCCCCTAACCCGGACGATGCTGGGCCAATTGTGCACAGCCCTACGGGACTCCCAAACATGGCCAGTTGTGATGCAGCCCGGGATCGAACCCAGGTCTGTAGTGACCGCTGTGCCACTCAGGATCCTTAGTGCATACAGACAGTATCGTCAGTGGAGGAGAGAGAGACACACAGCTTTTGATTTGATTTTAGATGCCAGTGATGGGCCGGACATGCAGGAGGTATGTTTGTAAACTAATTTGATGAAGCTTTGTAGCCTATTGATTCCTTCTTGATTAATAAATCAAACAAAAAATTGTTGTGTCTCTGTAATAATAGCCATCTAGCAATTTTATGAAGTTGGCTTTAGCTAGCCCAGACAGTTATGAGGTTGGGCGACTGGGAAACTAGCTACCAAGCCATTGCAGGCGATCAAGTTAGAGTAGCTTGTCTAACTATCTTATCAGGCATGCCTGCTGGCAAGGTCGCTAGACATTAGAAAAGCAAGCAATTACTAAGACTCGCGTTCCTTTAAATATTTTAGCAGAGATGTAGGTCAACCGGCCGTATAATTCCTAGTTTGTTATCTGCATCCAACTGGGCTCTATTGCAGCTGACATCACGAAAACGATGCGCTTCAATGACGCAGAAGTCCGTGAGTTGTGATTCTGGATGGCCAGATAGCTACCAACAATGACAAAAAACTCCCATGTGGGGAATGGTAAGTGACCCGTTTAAGCTAGATTCATGTTATTCTTGATATCATGTCTTGCTTTGGAGGTGTTAAGGATTTCATGTCAATGCTAAAAATGGCTCAAATTCACTATATCGCTAACCAACAACTATAAAATGTATTTACAAGACAAGAGCTCATTGTGCAAATGTATTTACACTGGACGAAAATATAAAACGCAACACGTTAAGAGTTGGTCCTGTTTCATGAACTGAAATAAATCCCGGAAATGTTACACACACAAAAAAATGTATCTCTCAAATGTTGTGCACAAATTTGTTTTCGTCCCTGTTAGTGAGCATTTCTCCTTTGCCAAGATAATACATCCACCTGACAGGTGTAGCATATCAAGAAGCTGATTAAAGGCCATCGCAGTGAAAGCTGTGCGACTAGAGATTCTGGGTTAAAGTCCAGGCTCTGTCCCAGTCGGCCGCGTCCGGGAGACCCATGGGGCGGAGCACAATTGGCCCAGCGTCGTCCGGGATAAGGGAGGGTTTGGCTGGCAGGGATGTCCTTGTCCCATCGCGCACTAGCAACTCCTGTGGTGGGCCGGGCACAGTGCACGCTGACACGGTTTCCTGGTGTTTCCTCCGACACACTGGTAACGGCTGGCTTCCAGGTTAAGTGGACATTGTGTCAAGAAGCAGTGCGGCTAGTCATTCAACTGAGACTGCTCTTCTCTGCATCACGGAGGCGCTCCGCACTGCTAAAGCTAACTCTCGCTCCTCTGCTCTCATCCTTCTAGACCTATCGGCTGCCTTCGATACTGTGAACCATCAGATCCTCCTCTCCACCCTCTCCGAGTTGGGCATCTCCGGCGCGGCCCACGCTTGATTGCGTCCTACCTGACAGGTCGCTCCTACCAGGTGGCGTGGCGAGAATCTGTCTCCTCACCACGCGCTCTCACCACTGGTGTCCCCCAGGGCTCTGTTCTAGGCCCTCTCCTATTCTCGCTATACACCAAGTCACTTGGCTCTGTCATAACCTCACATGGTCTCTCCTATCATTGCTATGCAGACGACACACAATTAATCTTCTCCTTTCCCCCTTCTGATGACCAGGTGGCGAATCGCATCTCTGCATGTCTGGCAGACATATCAGTGTGGATGACGGATCACCACCTCAAGCTGAACCTCGGCAAGACGGAGCTGCTCTTCCTCCCGGGGAAGGACTGCCCGTTCCATGATCTCGCCATCACGGTTGACAACTCCATTGTGTCCTCCTCCCAGAGCACTAAGAACCTTGGCGTGATCCTGGACAACACCCTGTCGTTCTCAACTAACATCAAGGCGGTGGCCCGTTCCTGTAGGTTCATGCTCTACAACATCCGCAGAGTACGACCCTGCCTCACACAGGAAGCGGCGCAGGTCCTAATCCAGGCACTTGTCATCTCCCGTCTGGATTACTGCAACTCGCTGTTGGCTGGGCTCCCTGCCTGTGCCATTAAACCCCTACAACTCATCCAGAACGCCGCAGCCCGTCTGGTGTTCAACCTTCCCAAGTTCTCTCACGTCACCCCGCTCCTCCGCTCTCTCCACTGGCTTCCAGTTGAAGCTCGCATCCGCTACAAGACCATGGTGCTTGCCTACGGAGCTGTGAGGGGAACGGCACCTCAGTACCTCCAGGCTCTGATCAGGCCCTACACCCAAACAAGGGCACTGCGTTCATCCACCTCTGGCCTGCTCGCCTCCCTACCACTGAGGAAGTACAGTTCCCGCTCAGCCCAGTCAAAACTGTTCGCTGCTCTGGCCCCCAATGGTGGAACAAACTCCTCACGACGCCAGGACAGCGGAGTCAATCGCCACCTTCCGGAGACACCTGAAACCCCACCTCTTTAAGGAATACCTAGGATAGGATAAGTATTCCTTCTCACCCCCCTAAAAGATTTAGATGCACTATTGTAAAGTGGCTGTTCCACTGGAGGTCATAAGGTGAATGCACCAATTTGTAAGTCGCTCTGGATAAGAGCGTCTGCTAAATGACTTAAATGTAAATGTAATGTTAAATGTGTTTGGGAGGACACACAGCTCTTGACCTATGCCTCTCCCGAGTTCGTATGGGAGTTGCAGCGATGAGACACGACTAACTATCAATTGGATACCACGCAAATGGGGAGAAAAGGGGGTTAAAAAACAAGCTGATTAAACAGCATGATCATTACACAGGTGCACTCTTACTAAGGCCACTAAAAAGTGTTACTGTGTCACAACAATGCCAAGATTAGGTCCCAATAAATTATTTCAATTGACCAATTTCTTTATATGAACTGTAACTCAGTAAATTCTTAGAAATGGTTGGATGTTGCATTTATAAATGTTTGTTCAGTGTAGGTTTTCAATAAACACTTGGAGACAAAATGTAGTTTACATGTTGTCAACAATCTAAGCCAATTCTGTTTGTTTTCTCCATAGTTGTGCACGTGTCGGTTTTGTTGCTAAACAACCAACCCCTCTATACACTCGTCCTCTGGCGACCGTCTCATACATAAAGCATCCTCGATTCAGGCTGTAAGGGCTTCAATTTCCTCAACTAGTTTTAACGAAGAGCCGCTGGGAAAAAATATGGGTACTGTCTAAAATGCTCAGCCACCATGCTAGAGTGGCTAATGCTACCGCTGATGTTCAGCCAATCAGGCTGCAGCAGTCTGTTTTTCCCTGGCTGAACGCCATGTGCAACACCAGGAAGTAACACTAGCCACTCACACATGGTGGTCAAAAATGGTGCTTTATTAAGACAGTGTGCATATTTTTAAAGCTAGTTAAGGAGGAAATAGGCACCATCGCCCCTGAATGGAGGATATTTTATGTAGAGCCAGTCGCCGGGGGCCATGAGTGTATAGCCGGTTGCATAGAGTCCAGTTGGATGCAGATGACAAAAGATGGAAAGGAATAAGTGCACAATATGCAGCCAGCTGGGCTAGCAAAGATGCAGAGAAGCATATTTAAGGTTATGATACTATATACCCATGTGGCATTTAAATGAAAATTACAATTGAACAGGACAAGAGGTATGTTTACATAACCTATGCAGAAAAATACATATCTTTTACATGGAATTAGGTATAATCATATGGCTATAGAGGGACAATTTAGGATTTTTCAAACACTTGAAACAGCTTTTTCTTACAATCTGGAGGGGGCTCCAGACCGTGATAAAGAATTCATCCACACATAATTCGTGCCCCCTATAAAACAATGTGTGCATGACACCCCTGGCTTTTCATTACAGAATGGGCAATCAAACTCTATGTAGGCTGTTGTAAGATATTTTCTTAATACATGAAATGTAATCTAGTACATACAGTATGTGGTACCATATAATCAGTCGGATGTTTGAGGTTCAGGGTGGGATACATTACAATATCTCTGCGTGAATCAGACAGCTGTTATTAGTAACGTTATGCTTTCAGAGAGGCATTTTGTTGGCAATAATTGATACTTTGAGGGAAATGTCATACAAAACGTAAACTTGTTGAGATAAAGGTTAATATACTGCCCATCAAAATGACCCCTTTCTGACCCCGCTGGGAAGTTGTTTTGCATACAGTGGACTTGAACCATCCTTTAATTTCATGTTTCCCATCATTAGTATGTCAGGCACCATTTCAAGGAAGAGGCTCGAACCACAATGATCTGTGTTGCATGGTTTTAGAAAACGTTCGCGTTTTCGTGGTGTGCAGTTCGCTATCTTTGAAAACACCAGAGGCACATGAAATAGCAGCATTTCATTACCTGACGGGACTACTTGTGAATAAACCGGTCATCGAGAATTTTAATGACAATGTAAACCCATCTGTATCCCAATGCATGCATTTCACTCGCTACTGGTCAGCTGTGGACACTAGACTTCAACATCATCCTAAACTCGCCGTTTACTCACCTCGTAGTAAGAAACAGCACTATATAAAACGATAGCAAAAACAACGATTATTTCTCGCTAGCATCAGTTTCCTCGTAAAAATGGAGACATCGGTTGCGGAGTGTTTGCTACAATACTCAAGTGACAATATCGCGTTTGAAATGTTAATTTACATACAGAAGTCGCTTGCTCCACTCCGTCCGTCTGTGCCACGATCGCACCGGCTGGCTCTGCTTGGACGAATGACAGCCAGCGATTACATGGAAGGAGGTGGTTTCCAGACGGAAATTTTAGAGCGGCACACAGGCCTTTGTACGCGGTAAATCCCTCCCCCTCCTGTTTATCACGAAAGCAAGTAAACCCCATAGACAGAGGACTCTAATGCCAAAAGCCCGTTTCAGCATGGGCAGCACCATTGGGGACTTTCACCATTAGAAGAAGTCAACTGGGTGGGACTTCCTATGGGTTGTGAAGGATCACATACAGTACCTCCATCCAGGTCACCAGGAGGGATCAGCCAATGAACTATACTCATGAGCAAACATCCCATAACTGCAGTTGGCAGTAAATAGGCTAGAAGGGATACAGAAAGGGTAGGCAACATTGGTCCTGGAGTGCAGCAGCCACTTCATGTTTTTGATTTAACCAAACGGGAAGACCAGTTGTGTTTGAATTTAGGCAATCACTTCACTGATCAATTAGCTGTTGGTCAGGTGTAGTGCCTAGTTGGGAACAAAATCCTGCAGTACTCAAGCAACAGGGTTGCCTACCCCTGGGATACAGCTTATGTCAGAATTTACCAGAATGTACTTTAAGTAGCAGGTCAGGAGAATTTACGCAGCAGGTTAGGAGAATTAACATAGCAAGCTAGGAGAATTAGGTTCATCTTAGGAAAAGAGTTATGGTTAGCGAAAATGCAAAAAACAAAAACGTTTGACGTCAATTTGACATCTGTATCCCATCTAGCCATGACCATCCAAATCGGTGGCCTCAGATTGGCCTATATTTCTGAATGACTCCGCTCCCTCTCAGTGCCATCGAAGGTCCATCCGCTTACGCTACTGCCCAGCTTTTCTTAACTGCCTGGCTGAACACACCGGATCATCTGTGGAAGACCATCACCAAGACCTGCCACATTTCTACATTTGTTTAGTTTGTATTTACAGCATATTTGAGATGATCTTTGTAATGAAAAGCGCTATATAAAATAAATCTATTATTATTATTATTATTATAAGAAGCAGCATGCACCAGATATCGTGACAGGACAGTCTCCTATAAGAACCGCTCTGATCTGACAAGCTACTGAAGCGCACACTGCTGGAGTACATTCAGCCCCGCTAACCCCTGAATAAGAGTCACACACACACACACACACACACACACACACACACACACACACACACATCAAAGCTCTGTCACTAAAGGAGGCAGCAGGGCCAGCATGATGCTGTATCACATGACAAATGGGGACATTGATGACTTTTCAGTGCAGTGACATTCCATTTCTGAGCCAGACGAACCCTATGAGGGCCTGTGTCCTGCCACTGTCATGTGTGACACAATGGCGTAGAGGTGGTGACAGGGAGCTGCTTGGACATGGGACAATTAAAAGAGTGTGTCTCAGTGACGTTCAACATAGTCTCATAGAGCTCTGCCTGTGTGCTCTCTGTTTGCATTTTACTCTGCTGCTGTATGTGTTCCAGTCAGTGTGTTGTGTACTGTACCTGTGTGAGCAGCTGTCTCAGGGCCTGCGTTGTGTACTGTACCTGTGTGAGCAGCTGTCTCAGGGCCTGTGTTGTGTACTGTACCTGTGTGAGCAGCTGTCTCGGGGCCTGTGTTGTGTACTGTACCTGTGTGAGCAGCTGTCTCAGGGCCTGTGTTGTGTACTGTACCTGTGTGAGCAGCTGTCTCGGGGCCTGTGTTGTGTACTGTACCTGTGTGAGCAGCTGTCTCAGGGCCTGTGTTGTGTACTGTACCTGTGTGACCAGCTGTCTCAGGGCCTGTGTTGTGTACTGTACCTGTGTGAGCAGCTGTCTCGGGGCCTGTGTTGTGTACTGTACCTGTGTGAGCAGCTGTCTCAGGGCCTGTGTTGTGTACTGTACCTGTGTGAGCAGCTGTCTCAGGGCCTGTGTTGTGTACTGTACCTGTGTGAGCAGCTGTCTCGGGGCCTGTGTTGTGTACTGTACCTGTGTGAGCAGCTGTCTCAGGGCCTGTGTTGTGTACTGTACCTGTGTGAGCAGCTGTCTCAGGGCCTGTGTTGTGTACTGTACCTGTGTGAGCAGCTGTCTCAGGGCCTGTGTTGTGTACTGTACCTGTGTGAGCAGCTGTCTCAGGGCCTGTGTTGTGTACTGTACCTGTGTGAGCAGCTGTCTCAGGGCCTGTGTTGTGTACTGTACCTGTGTGAGCAGCTGTCTCAGGGCCTGTGTTGTGTACTGTACCTGTGTGAGCAGCTGTCTCAGGGCCTGTGTTGTGTACTGTACCTGTGTGAGCAGCTGTCTCAGGGCCTGTGTTGTGTACTGTACCTGTGTGAGCAGCTGTCTCAGGGCCTGTGTTGTGTACTGTACCTGTGTGAGCAGCTGTCTCAGGGCCTGTGTTGTGTACTGTACCTGTGTGAGCAGCTGTCTCAGGGCCTGTGTTGTGTACTGTACCTGTGTGAGCAGCTGTCTCAGGGCCTGTGTTGTGTACTGTACCTGTGTGAGCAGCTGTCTCAGGGCCTGTGTTGTGTTCTCTCCCAGCTCGTTCAGGCCTCTCTTCTCCACCGCCTCCAACACCTGACACAGGTCTGGCTCCCACACCACCACCCTACTGCCATACCGCAACAGCTGCATGGGAGGAACATGTGTTGGTATTCAAGGCTTCATCGGGGTGCTTACAAACAGAAGGTAAAGACACATTTGAATACACTTCAAAATGGCCCTGCACTGCTTCAAAGACCAACAGTAGTGTGAGTGTGTCTGGGTGCAGTTTTGAAGCATCTGCATGCTTCCCATCCGAAACATTTCGGAGTAGTTCATATATGTGTATTTATTATGACGCCATTTTGCGACGTTTTGGTCTTCGCAAGTGTTTTTTCAACTATTTGTCCACACAAACATTTTTCTTGTGACAAGCCGAAGTTCGGTAGGAAAAGTCTACGCTCCTTCGCCTGTGATTGGTCAACAGTAGGGATTCTTCAATTAAGTGTTTGTTGTCATTCAACAACAGACAATTCATTTTCATGCAGATTTTTTCACTTGAGAAAAACTGCACCAAACATCTTATTTAGATGTAAAATTGTGTGACTAAGATCTCCTTGGCAAAAACATCCAAATGAATTGCAGTTTTCTTGAGTTATCTTAGATGAATTCTAACTATTTTGAGGAAGTGTATACTGGCTATGGCGTCTCAAGACAAACAGTACTATTGCCTCTTTCTTCTCGTTTTTCAAGCAAAGGTCTTTTAAGGGAGTATGTGAGCACACTTGTTCAGTTCACCTAGCAGTGTGGCTGGGTGCAGTTTTACCAGTGTGAGCAGTGTGAGTGTGTCTGGGTGCAGTCTTACCAGTGTGAGCAGTGTGAGTGTGTCTGGGTGCAGTCTTACCAGTGTGAGTAGTGTGAGTGTGGCTGGGTGCAGTCTTACCAGTGTGAGTGTGGCTGGGTGTAGTCTTACCAGTGTGAGTAGTGTGAGTGTGGCTGGGTGTAGTCTTACCAGTGTGAGTGTGGCTGGGTGCAGTCTTACCAGTGTGAGTGTGGCTGGGTGCAGTCTTACCAGTGTGAGTAGTGTGAGTGTGGCTGGGTGCAGTCTTACCAGTGTGAGTAGTGTGAGTGTGGCTGGGTGCAGTCTTACCAGTGTGAGTAGTGTGAGTGTGGCTGGGTGCAGTCTTACCAGTGTGAGTAGTGTGAGTGTGGCTGGGTGTAGTCTTACCAGTGTGAGTAGTGTGAGTGTGGCTGGGTGTAGTCTTACCAGTGTGAGTGTGGCTGGGTGCAGTCTTACCAGTGTGAGTGTGGCTGGGTGCAGTCTTACCAGTGTGAGTAGTGTGAGTGTGGCTGGGTGCAGTCTTACCAGTGTGAGTAGTGTGAGTGTGGCTGGGTGCAGTCTTACCAGTGTGAGTAGTGTGAGTGTGGCTGGGTGCAGACTTACCAGTGCGAGTAGTGTGAGTGTGGCTGGGTGTAGTCTTACCAGTGTGAGTAGTGTGAGTGTGGCTGGGTGCAGTCTTACCAGTGTGAGTAGTGTGAGTGTGGCTGGGTGCAGTCTTACCAGTGTGAGTAGTGTGAGTGTGGCTGGGTGCAGTCTTACCAGTGCGAGTAGTGTGAGTGTGGCTGGGTGCAGCAGGCAGCTCCTTCCAGAGTTGAGCAGAGAGTAGAGCAGGAAGCGACTCCAGGGTTGAGCAGAGAGTAGAGCAGGAAGCGACTCCAAGGCTGACACACCACATGCTGGGCTGGTGACAGAGGGGAAAAGGAGTGGTCAGGATGATGGTGAGGCGTGAATACACTGACATACACAGTAGTCAGATGGCGCAGATGCTACGCTACAGGACTGTTCTACTACCGAAGACTGGAATATGTTCTGGAATTCATCCAATGGCATTGAGGAGTATACCACCTCAGTCATCAACTTCATCCAAGTGCATTGACCACGTGGTCCCCACAGTGACCGTACGTACATATCCCAACCAGAAGCCATGGATAACAGGCAACATCTGCATTGAGCTAAAGACTAGAGCTGCCGCTTTCAAGGAGCGGGACACTAATCCGGACACTTATAAGAAATCCCACTATGCCCTCAGATGAACCATCAAACACGCAAAGCGTCAATACAGGATTAAGATTGAATCCAACTACACCGGCTCTGACGCTCGTCGGATGTGGCAGAGCTTGAAACCTACTACGGACTACAAAGGGAAACCCAGACGCGAGCTGCCCAGTGACGCGAGCATACCAGACAAGCTAAATGCCTTCTATACCCGCTTTGAGGGCAAGCAACACTGAACCAGTGTCTTCCCTGACATTTTCAACATCTCTGACCCGGTCTGTAATACCAACTTGTTTCAAGCAGACCACCATAGTCCCGGTTCCCAAGAACGCCAAGGTAACCTGCCTAAATAACTATCGCCCCATAACACTAAAATATATAGCCATGAAATGCTTTGAAAGGTGGGTCATGTATCACATCAACACCATCATCCCAGACACCCCGAACCAGATGATGCAATCTCTATTGCACCCTACACTACCCGCACCCACCAGGACAAAATTAATACCTATATAAGAATGATGTTCAATGACTACAGCTCAGCAATCAAAACCATCGTCCAAATAAACAAATAATCACCAAGCTCAGGACACTGGGACTGAACACCTCCCTCTGCAACTGGATCCCGGACTTCCTGACAGGCCGCCCCCAGGAGGTGAGGGTAGGCAACAACACATCCACCCAAGCTGATAGGACTGATCACCCGACAACTATGAGGAAGCCTCTAGGGAGGAGGTCAGAAACCTGGAAGTGTGGTGCCAGGGCTACAACCTTTCACTCAAAGTCAGCGACACAAAGGAGCTGATCGTGCACTGCAGGAAATGCAAGGGCGAGCACGGCCCCATCCACATCAATGGGGCTGTAGTGTAGCGGGTCAAGAGCTTCAAGTTCCTCAGTGTCCACATCACTAATGAATTAACATGGTAAACACACACCCAAACAGTTGTGAAGAGGACACAACATCGCTTCTTCCCCTCAGGAGGCTCTGAAATCCTCAAAAAGCTGCACCTTTGAAAGCATCTTGACTGGCTGCATCACCGCTTGGCAACTGCAAAGCGCCCGACCGCAAGGCACTACAGAGGGTGGTGAGTACGGCCCAGTACATCACTGGGGCCAAGCTCCCTGCCATCCAGGACCTCTATACAAGGTGGAATCAGAGGAAGACTCCAGCAACCCAAGCCATAGACTGTTCTCTCTGTTCTACCTGCTACAGCTTCTAACCCCAAGCCAAAAGACTGCTAAACAAGGCTGCTAAATAGCTAATCAAATGGATACCCGGGTATACAGTGGGGCAAAAAAGTATTTAGTCAGCCACCAATTGTGCAAGTTCTCCCACTTAAAAAGATGAGAGAGGCCTGTAATTTTCATCATAGGTACACTTCAACTATGACAGACAAAATGAGGAAAAGAAATCCAGAAAATCACATTGTAGGATTTTTAATGAATTTATTTGCAAATTATGGTGGAAAATAAGTATTTGGTCAATAACAAAAGTTTATCTCAATACTTTGTTATATACCCTTTGTTGGCAATGACAGAGGTCAAACGTTTTGCTGGTATTTTGGCCCATTCCTCCATGCAGATCTCCTCTAGAGCAGTGATGTTTTGGGGCTGTTGCTGGGCAACACAGACTTTCAACTCCCTCCAAAGATTTTCTATGGAGTTGAGATCTGGAGACTGGCTAGGCCACTCCAGGACCTTGAAATGCTTCTTTACACTCCTTTGTTGCCCGGGCGGTGTATTTGGGATCATTGTCATGCTGAAAGACCCAGCCACGTTTCATTTTCAATGCCCTTGCTGATGGTAGGCTTTGAAACTTTGGTCCCAACTCTCTGCAGGTCATTCACTAGGTCCCCCCGTGTGGTTCTGGGATTTTTGCTCACTTTTCTCGTGATCATTTTGACCCCACGGGGTGAGATCTTGCGTGGAGCCCCAGATCGAGGGAGATTATCAGTGGTCTTGTATGTCTTCCATTTCCTAATAATTGCTCCCACAGTTGATTTCTTCAAATCAAGCTGCTTACCTATTGCAGATTCAGTCTTCCCAGCCTGGTGCAGGTCTACAATTTTGTTTCTGGTGTCCTTTGACAGCTCTTTGGTCTTGGTCATAGTGGAGTTTTGAGTGTGACTGTTTGAGGTTGTGGACAGGTGTTTTTTATACTGATAACAAGTTCAAACAGGTGCCATTAATACAGGTAACGAGTGGAGGGCAGACGAGCCTCTCAAAGAAGAAGTTACAGGTCTGTGAGAGCCAGAAATCTTGCTTGTTTTTAGGTGAGCAAATACTTATTTTCCACCATAATTTGCAAATAAATTCATTAAAAATCCTACAATGTGATTTTCTGGATTTTTTTCTTCTCATTTTGTCTGTCATAGTTGAAGTGTACCTATGATGAAAATTACAGGCCTCTCTCATGTTTAAAAGTGGGAGAACATGCACAATTGGTGGCTGACTAAATACTTTTTTGCCCCACTGTACCTGCATTGACCCTTTTAATAACTAAATCTCACAAACACTGGACTCTACCCACACACAAACACACACTTACACTGACACCCCAACACACACAGTACATATGCCCACACACACATAACATGCGCATACAGGCATTCTGACGCCACACACACACACTTTCACACTCACCACATACGCTGCTGCTACTGTCGATTATCTATCCTGTTGCCTCGTCACTTTACCTGTTACCCATGTGTACAAAGCTACCTCAATTACCTCGTACCCCTGCACAACGACTCGGTACTGGTACTCCCTGTATATACAGTTGAAGTCGGAAGTTTACAAGCACTTCGGTTGGAGAAAGCAAAACTCGTTTTTCAACCACTCCACAAATTTGTTGTTAACAAACTATAGTTTTGGCAAGTCGGTTAGGACATCTACTTTGTACATGACACAAGTAATTTTTCCAACCATTGTTTACAGACAGAATATTTCACTGTATCACAATTCCAGTGGATCAGAAGTTTACATACACTATGTTGACTGTGCCTTTAAACAGCTTTAAAAAATCCAGAAAATGATGTCATGTCTTTAGAAGCTTCTGATGGGCTAATTGACATCATTTGAATCAATTGGAGGTGTACCTCGGGATGTATTTCAAGGCCAACCTTCAAACTCAGTGCCTCTTTGCTTGACATCATGGGAAAATCAAAAGAAATCAGCCAAGACCTCAGAAAAAATATTGTAGACCTCCACAAGTCTGGTTCATCCTTGGGAGCAATTTCCAAACGCCTGAAGGTACCACGTTCATCTGTACAAACAATAGTACGCAAGTATAAACACCATGGGACCACGCAGCCGTCATACCTCTCAGGAAGGAGACGCGTTCTGTCTCCTAGAGATGAACGTACTTTGGTGCGAAAAGTGCAAATCAATCCCAGAACAACAGCAAAGGACCTTGTGAAGATGCTGGAGGAAACAGGTACAAAAGTATCTATATCCACAGTAAAACGAGTCCCATAGCAACATAACCCGAAAGCCCACTCAGCAAGGAAGCCACTGTGCCAAAACCGCCATAAAAAGCCAGACTAGAGTTTGCAACTGCACATGGGGACAAAGATCGTACTTTTGGGAGAAATGTCCTCTGGTCTGATGAAACAAAAATAGAACTGTTTGGCCATAATGACCATCGTTATGTTAGGAGGACAAAGGGGGAGGCTTGCAAGCCGAAGAACACTATCCCAATCGTGAAGCACAGGGGTGGCAGCATCATGTTGTGGGGGTGCTTTGCTGCAGGAGGGTCTGGTGCACTTCACAAAATAGGTGGCATCATGAGAAAGGAAAATTATGTGGATATATAGAAGCAACATCTCAAGATATCAGTCAGGAAGTTAAAGCTTGGTCGCAAATGGGTCTTCCAAATGGACAATGACCCCAAGCATACTTCATAAGTTGTGGCAAAATGGCTTCAGGACAACAAAGTCAAGGTATTGGAGTGGCCATCACAAAGCCCTGACCTCAGTCCTATAGAACATTTGTGGGCAGACCTGAAAAAGCATATAGGGAGGCCTACAAACCTGACTCAGTTACACCTATATATCCAGCTCTGTCAGGAGGAATGGGCCAAAATTCACCCAATTTTACTTATATATATATATATATATAGAAAGCCAGTATGAGGGTTTGCCGTCATGCTAGAATGAAAGAATGCGTGGAAGAGAAAACATCTGTAGAGTTCAAAAAGTACTTGCACTCAAATCATAAAAAGGAATAACCCAAGGAGACTGAGATGCAAAAATAATAGAATTAATTGAATCCATGCTCGGAAGAATATAAAAAATGAAAGGTGCTATACCTTGCACTTTCACACAGATTGTAATGATGTACAGTAGCTATGCAGTCATTCAGCGATACCGGACACAGAAACCAGGCTAACCTTCCAAAGAATGCTGACTAAATCAGTTTATAGCTCTACAACTAACCACAATATGAATGATCTTTTTCTGTACTAAACTTCTAAATACTGTACCACATGGCAGTTATGTACATATTGTGGCTTAATTCCTTTTCCTCATTTAACTGGAAGATGTGAATATTGTGTATTTTGTTGTTCCTGGAGGCTGTTGCTATAGCGACAACCAAAAGATACCTGTGTTGTTATTTTTACTAGTTACTGTTATTCATTATTCATTATTCACTGTGTATTTATTCCGTGTGTCACTATTTCTATTGTTATCTTTAACTCTGCATTGTTGGAAAAGGCCCCGTAAGGAAACATTTCACTGTTAGTCTACACCTGTTGATTTGATTGGTCTGAGTCTGGTACCTGTAGATGGACTTCTCCTTTGCAGAAACTGCAGCAGAGACCCCAGGCAGTTCACTGACACACTGAGCAACAGCTCCTGCTTCTGGAAGAGGCGGAGGACAGAAAGACATTTAGCCAGCTGGAGGGATGAATAGATGAGAGAGAGAGAAGATATTAAGCCAAACAGAGGGATGGAAAAGAGAGAGAACCAGATAGAACGAGAGAAAGAGAGAGAGTGAGGGATTATTTAATAATGCATTACCTCCCACTCCATAGCCACCCCTACTGAGGCAGTGACTAGTGATTAGTGTCCCAAAATAGTGAAGTAGGGCAGATGGCTATAGAGAGGAGGTCCACAGAGAGTTCCAGTCTAATCCTGGAAGCCAGTGCAGACTCACATCATCGGCTTAGTGGACCGAGGAGGAGCTACGCTCCACAGAGCAGCCACTGATATGGA
Source organism: Oncorhynchus keta (assembly GCF_023373465.1). Lineage (NCBI taxonomy): Eukaryota > Metazoa > Chordata > Actinopteri > Salmoniformes > Salmonidae > Oncorhynchus > Oncorhynchus keta. Next base: position 17,405,570 of record NC_068425.1, on the reverse strand, counting down.
ATTATTCAACACCAAATTGGTTATATAGGAAGAGGGACACATTAAGTGCATTCTTCACTATACATACACAGCATAGACTAAACTATGCTATAGAGACAGCGGGAGAGACAGGAGGAGTTGAAGACACTTCATGTAGAGTTACTGTGAGCTCTGACCCAGACATTAAGTGATGACAGTAACGATACGCAGTATTTATGAAGTGTGTTTATCCCCATAACCCTGCCATTAACACCAGTGTACTATGCATAGAATAGAAAAGGCTGCACTGTAGAGAAAGAGAAACAGAGGGCAGAAAGGAAGGACACATTTGAGTGCTTTACCACATCAGCCTTGTGTTCTACCAGGGATGATTGTCGAACAACAATGAAAACAATGAATCAATGGAAAATGGAGGAATAAAAACAGTATGGGGAAGAACTCTGTAGTGTTAACAGCTCTGTAGTGTTAACAGCTCTGTAGTGTTAACAGCTCTGTAGTGTTAACAGCTCTGTAGTGTTAACAGCTCTGTCGTGTTAACAGCTCTGTAGTGTTAACAGCTCTGTAGTGTTAACAGCTCTGTCGTGTTAACAGCTCTGTCGTGTTAACAGCTCTGTAGTGTTAACAGCTCTGTAGTGTTAACAGCTCTGTAGTGTTAACAGCTCTGTCGTGTTAACAGCTCTGTAGTGTTAACAGCTCTGTCGTGTTAACAGCTCTGTAGTGTTAACTGCTCTGTAGTGTTAACAGCTCTGTAGTGTTAACAGCTCTGTAGTGTTAACAGCTCTGTCGTGTTAACAGCTCTGTAGTGTTAACTGCTCTGTAGTGTTAACAGCTCTGTCGTGTTCACAGCTCTGTCGTGTTAACAGCTCTGTAGTGTTAACTGCTCTGTAGTGTTAACTGCTCTGTAGTGTTAACAGCTCTGTAGTGTTAACAGCTCTGTAGTGTTAACAGCTCTGTAGTGTTAACAGCTCTGTCGTGTTAACAGCTCTGTAGTGTTAACTGCTCTGTAGTGTTAACAGCTCTGTCGTGTTCACAGCTCTGTCGTGTTAACAGCTCTGTAGTGTTAACTGCTCTGTAGTGTTAACTGCTCTGTAGTGTTAACAGCTCTGTCGTGTTAACAGCTCTGTAGTGTTAACTGCTCTGTAGTGTTAACAGCTCTGTAGTGTTAACAGCTCTGTCGTGTTAACAGCTCTGTCGTGTTAACAGCTCTGTAGTGTTAACTGCTCTGTAGTGTTAACTGCTCTGTAGTGTTAACAGCTCTGTCGTGTTAACAGCTCTGTAGTGTTAACTGCTCTGTAGTGTTAACTGCTCTGTAGTGTTAACAGCTCTGTAGTGTTAACTGCTCTGTAGTGTTAACTGCTCTGTAGTGTTAACAGCTCTGTAGTGTTAACTGCTCTGTAGTGTTAACAGCTCTGTAGTGTTAACTGCTCTGTAGTGTTAACAGCTCTGTAGTGTTAACAGCTCTGCAGTGTTAAAGGCTCTGTAGTGTTAACAGCTCTGTAGTGTTAACTGCTATGTAGTGTTAACAGCTCTGTAGTGTTAACTGCTCTGTAGTGTTAACAGCTCTGTAGTGTTAACAGCTCTGTCGTGTTAACAGCTCTGTCGTGTTAACAGCTCTGTAGTGTTAACTGCTCTGTAGTGTTAACTGCTCTGTAGTGTTAACAGCTCTGTCGTGTTAACAGCTCTGTAGTGTTAACTGCTCTGTAGTGTTAACTGCTCTGTAGTGTTAACAGCTCTGTAGTGTTAACTGCTCTGTAGTGTTAACTGCTCTGTAGTGTTAACAGCTCTGTCGTGTTAACAGCTCTGTAGTGTTAACTGCTCTGTAGTGTTAACTGCTCTGTAGTGTTAACTGCTCTGTTGTGTTAACTGCTCTGTAGTGTTAACTGCTCTGTAGTGTTAACAGCTCTGTAGTGTTAACAGCTCTGTAGTGTTAACTGCTCCGTAGTGTTAACAGCTCTGTAGTGTTAACTGCTCTGTTGTGTTAACAGCTCTGTAGTGTTAACTGCTCTGTAGTGTTAAAGGCTCTGTAGGGTTAACTGCTCTGTAGTGTTAACAGCTCTGTAGTGTTAACTGCTCTGTAGTGTTAAAGGCTCTGTAGTGTTAAAGGCTCTGTAGTGTTAACAGCTCTGTAGTGTTAACTGCTCTGTAGTGTTAAAGGCTCTGTAGTGTTAACAGCTCTGTAGTGTTAACTGCTCTGTAGTGTTAACAGCTCTGTAGTGTTAACAGCTCTGTAGTGTTAACTGCTCCGTAGTGTTAACAGCTCTGTAGTGTTAACTGCTCTGTCGTGTTAACAGCTCTGTAGTGTTAACTGCTCTGTAGTGTTAAAGACTCCGTAGGGTTAACAGCTCTGTAGTGTTAACTGCTCTGTAGTGTTAACTGCTCTGTAGTGTTAAAGGCTCTGTAGTGTTAACAGCTCTGTAGTGTTAACAGCTCTGCAGTGTTAAAGGCTCTGCAGTGTTAAAGGCTCTGTAGTGTTAACAGCTCTGTAGTGTTAACTGCTCTGTAGTGTTAAAGGCTCTGTAGTGTTAAAAGCTCTGTAGTGTTAACTGCTCTGTAGTGTTAACAGCTCTGTAGTGTTAACTGCTCTGTAGTGTTAACAGCTCTGTAGTGTTAACTGCTCTGTAGTGTTAACAGCTCTGTAGTGTTAACTGCTCTGTAGTGTTAAAGGCTCTGTAGTGTTAAAGGATCTGTAGTGTTAAAGGCTCTGTAGTGTTAACAGCTCTGTGGTGTTAACAGCTCTGTAGTGTTAACTGCTCTGTAGTGTTAACTGCTCTGTAGTGTTAAAGGCTCTGTAGTGTTAACAGCTCTGTAGTGTTAACAGCTCTGTAGTGTTAAAGGCTCTGTAGTGTTAACAGCTCTGTAGTGTTAACTGCTCTGTAGTGTTAACTGCTCTGTAGTGTTAAAGGCTCTGTAGTGTTAACAGCTCTGTAGTGTTAACTGCTCTGTAGTGTTAACTGCTCTGTAGTGTTAACTGCTCTGTAGTGTTAACTGCTCTGTAGTGTTAACAGCTCTGTAGTGTTAACAGCTCTGTAGTGTTAACTGCTCTGTTGTGTTAACAGCTCTGTAGTGTTAACTGCTCTGTAGTGTTAACTGCTCTGTAGTGTTAAAGGCTCTGTAGTGTTAAAGGCTCTGTAGTGTTAACTGCTCTGTAGTGTTAAAGGCTCTGTAGTGTTAACTGCTCTGTAGTGTTAAAGGCTCTGTAGTGTTAAAGGCTCTGTAGTGTTAACAGCTCTGTAGTGTTAAAGGCTCTGTAGTGTTAAAGGCTCTGTAGTGTTAACTGCTCTGTAGTGTTAAAGGCTCTGTAGTGTTAAAGGCTCTGTAGTGTTAACAGCTCTGTAGTGTTAACTGCTCTGTAGTGTTAACAGCTCTGTCGTGTTAACAGCTCTGTCGTGTTAACAGCTCTGTAGTGTTAACTGCTCTGTAGTGTTAACTGCTCTGTAGTGTTAACAGCTCTGTCGTGTTAACAGCTCTGTAGTGTTAACTGCTCTGTAGTGTTAACTGCTCTGTAGTGTTAACAGCTCTGTAGTGTTAACTGCTCTGTAGTGTTAACTGCTCTGTAGTGTTAACTGCTCTGTGGTGTTAACAGCTCTGTAGTGTTAACTGCTCTGTAGTGTTAACAGCTCTGTAGTGTTAACAGCTCTGCAGTGTTAAAGGCTCTGTAGTGTTAACAGCTCTGTAGTGTTAACTGCTATGTAGTGTTAACAGCTCTGTAGTGTTAACTGCTCTGTAGTGTTAACAGCTCTGTAGTGTTAACAGCTCTGTCGTGTTAACAGCTCTGTCGTGTTAACAGCTCTGTAGTGTTAACTGCTCTGTAGTGTTAACTGCTCTGTAGTGTTAACAGCTCTGTCGTGTTAACAGCTCTGTAGTGTTAACTGCTCTGTAGTGTTAACTGCTCTGTAGTGTTAACAGCTCTGTAGTGTTAACTGCTCTGTAGTGTTAACTGCTCTGTAGTGTTAACAGCTCTGTAGTGTTAACAGCTCTGTAGTGTTAACTGCTCCGTAGTGTTAACAGCTCTGTAGTGTTAACTGCTCTGTCGTGTTAACAGCTCTGTAGTGTTAACTGCTCTGTAGTGTTAAAGGCTCTGTAGGGTTAACTGCTCTGTAGTGTTAACAGCTCTGTAGTGTTAACTGCTCTGTAGTGTTAAAGGCTCTGTAGTGTTAAAGGCTCTGTAGTGTTAACAGCTCTGTAGTGTTAACTGCTCTGTAGTGTTAAAGGCTCTGTAGTGTTAACAGCTCTGTAGTGTTAACTGCTCTGTAGTGTTAACAGCTCTGTAGTGTTAACAGCTCTGTAGTGTTAACTGCTCCGTAGTGTTAACAGCTCTGTAGTGTTAACTGCTCTGTCGTGTTAACAGCTCTGTAGTGTTAACTGCTCTGTAGTGTTAAAGACTCCGTAGGGTTAACAGCTCTGTAGTGTTAACTGCTCTGTAGTGTTAACTGCTCTGTAGTGTTAAAGGCTCTGTAGTGTTAACAGCTCTGTAGTGTTAACAGCTCTGTAGTGTTAACAGCTCTGCAGTGTTAAAGGCTCTGCAGTGTTAAAGGCTCTGTAGTGTTAACAGCTCTGTAGTGTTAACTGCTCTGTAGTGTTAAAGGCTCTGTAGTGTTAAAAGCTCTGTAGTGTTAACTGCTCTGTAGTGTTAACAGCTCTGTAGTGTTAACTGCTCTGTAGTGTTAACAGCTCTGTAGTGTTAACTGCTCTGTAGTGTTAACAGCTCTGTAGTGTTAACTGCTCTGTAGTGTTAAAGGCTCTGTAGTGTTAACTGCTCTGTAGTGTTAACATCTCTGTAGTGTTAACTGCTCTGTAGTGTTAACAGCTCTGTAGTGTTAACTGCTCTGTAGGGTTAACAGCTCTGTAGTGTTAACTGCTCTGTAGTGTTAACAGCTCTGTAGTGTTAACTGCTCTGTAGTGTTAACAGCTCTGTAGTGTTAACAGCTCTGTAGTGTTAAAGGCTCTGTAGTGTTAACAGCTCTGTAGTGTTAACAGCTCTGTAGTGTTAACTGCTCTGTAGGGTTAACAGCTCTGTAGTGTTAACTGCTCTGTAGTGTTAACAGCTCTGTAGTGTTAACAGCTCTGTAGTGTTAAAGGATCTGTAGTGTTAAAGGCTCTGTAGTGTTAACAGCTCTGTAGTGTTAACAGCTCTGTAGTGTTAACTGCTCTGTAGTGTTAACTGCTCTGTAGTGTTAAAGGCTCTGTAGTGTTAACAGCTCTGTAGTGTTAACAGCTCTGTAGTGTTAAAGGATCTGTAGTGTTAAAGGCTCTGTAGTGTTAACAGCTCTGTAGTGTTAACTGCTCTGTAGTGTTAACTGCTCTGTAGTGTTAAAGGCTCTGTAGTGTTAACAGCTCTGTAGTGTTAACTGCTCTGTAGTGTTAACTGCTCTGTAGTGTTAACTGCTCTGTAGTGTTAACTGCTCTGTAGTGTTAACAGCTCTGTAGTGTTAACAGCTCTGTAGTGTTAACTGCTCTGTTGTGTTAACAGCTCTGTAGTGTTAACTGCTCTGTAGTGTTAACTGCTCTGTAGTGTTAAAGGCTCTGTTTAAAGGCTCTGTAGTGTTAAAGGCTCTGTAGTGTTAACTGCTCTGTAGTGTTAAAGGCTCTGTAGTGTTAAAGGCTCTGTAGTGTTAACAGCTCTGTAGTGTTAACTGCTCTGTAGTGTTAAAGGCTCTGTAGTGTTAACTGCTCTGTAGTGTTAACAGCTCTGGGGTGTTAACAGCTCTGGGGTGTTAACTGCTCTGTAGTGTTAACAGCTCTGTAGTGTTAACAGCTCTGGGGTGTTAATAGCTCTGTAGAGTGAGTGAGTAAGTGTGTGTGTGAGTGAGTGAGTGAGTGAGTGAGTGAGTGAGTGAGTGAGTGTGTGTGTGTGTGTGGTGTGTCTGACCTGCAGCAGGAGGCCTTAGAGTGCGGTGATGAGGCAGTGGGCCCCGTAGGATCCCAGTGGGTACCGAGAGCTGTCTGTGTCCCCCAGGGGCCTCTGTCCTGCCCCAGGGCCAACACTCACACACAGCACTGGAGACTCCAGGTCAACATCTAGAACAGCCTGCAGCAGCCTCAGGGAACTAGCTGTGGGGTGGAAGGCGAGGGAGGAGAGGCAGAATGAGGGAAGACAGAGGAACGAGAGGATGTGGAGGGGGATGGGGTGGGATTCAAGGAGATTTGGAGTGAGGAGAGGGAGAACGTGGGCAGAGAAGAGAGAGGGGAGAGGTTGAAAGAGGACCCTTTTGTCAAACACTCATGTACACTGAGATATTAGACCCCTCTAAGGGAGAGAAGAGACAATTAGCGATAGCAGAAAGAGAGAAGGAGAGCGAGAGAGAAAACAGAGGGAGGAGGCGGTAGAGGAGGAGAGAGAGACCGTAGATCACCCTGACAGCCCAGCGGGACATTTCTATCCCAACTCCTCTGTTGGAGGAAGGAAAACATAACAGAATTAAAGCCTGTGTAACAATGCTGCTTTGCTCTGCTTAGTGTGGTGGAGCGTTGTTACCCAGTAAGAGGCTGCCTGTCTTCCTCTTCCCAAAGACCAGGGCCTGCACCGTGCTGCCCAGGTTCAACCTGATGCTTCTATGGACCTTGGGATTCAGAAAGGGAAGAAAATGACAAGACATGATAAGACAACAACCATAGAACTAGGAATGTAATTTAACAGGATCTCTATGTCAACAACGCTCTCTGTTCAACAACACACTGTCCTACAGTACAAAAAGACAAATGTATTGTCTAACATCAAGGTCTCTGATACATTTTTCTGTTTTGAGTGCTGTATTCAATGTGTGTTCCATTGTCAGCTGTAGAGGACAGTGTGTCTCCCCTGATAAGCCCCTTGCTCCTGTCCTCACTCCAGTGTGTCTTCATAAGGGTGTACATTGTGTAGCCTGTGTAAAGGTCTTCATAAGGGTGTACATTGTGTAGCCTGTGTAAAGGTCTTCATAAGGGTGTACATTGTGTAGCCTGTGTAAAGGTCTTCATAAGGGTGTACATTGTGTAGCCTGTGTAAAGGTCTTCATAAGGGTGTACATTGTCTAGCCTGTGTAAAGGTCTTCATAAGGGTGTACATTGTGTAGCCTGTGTAAAGGTCTTGATAAGGGTGTACATTGTGTAGCCTGTGTAAAGGTCTTCATAAGGGTATGTGTAAAGGTCTTCATAAGGGTGTACATTGTGTAGCCTGTGTAAAGGTCTTCATAAGGGTGTACATTGTGTAGCCTGTGTAAAGGTCTTCATAAGGGTGTACATTGTGTAGCCTGTGTAAAGGTCTTCATAAGGGTGTTCATTGTGTAGCCTGTGTAAAGGTCTTCATAAGGGTGTACATTGTGTAGCCTGTGTAAAGGTCTTCATAAGGGTGTACATTGTGTAGCCTGTGTAAAGGTCTTCATAAGGGTGTACATTGTGTAGCCTGTGTAAAGGTCTTCATAAGGGTGTACATTGTGTAGCCTGTGTAAAGGTCTTCATAAGGGTGTACATTGTGTAGCCTGTGTAAAGGTCTTCATAAGGGTGTACATTGTGTAGCCTGTGTAAAGGTCTTCATAAGGGTGTACATTGTGTAGCCTGTGTAAAGGTCTTCATAAGGGTGTTCATTGTGTAGCCTGTGTAAAGGTCTTCATAAGGGTGTACATTGTGTAGCCTGTGTAAAGGTCTTCATAAGGGTGTACATTGTGTAGCCTGTGTAAAGGTCTTCATAAGGGTGTACATTGTGTAGCCTGTGTAAAGGTCTTCATAAGGGTGTACATTGTGTAGCCTGTGTAAAGGTCTTCATAAGGGTGTACATTGTGTAGCCTGTGTAAAGGTCTTCATAAGGGTGTACATTGTGTAGCCTGTGTAAAGGTCTTCATAAGGGTGTACATTGTGTAGCCTGTGTAAAGGTCTTCATAAGGGTGTACATTGTGTAGCCTGTGTAAAGGTCTTCATAAGGGTGTACATTGTGTAGCCTGTGTAAAGGTCTTCATAAGGGTGTACATTGTGTAGCCTGTGTAAAGGTCTTCATAAGGGTGTACATTGTGTAGCCTGTGTAAAGGTCTTCATAAGGGTGTACATTGTGTAGCCTGTGTAAAGGTCTTCATAAGGTACATTGTGTACATTGTACATTGTGTAGCCTGTGTAAAGGTCTTCATAAGGGTGTACATTGTGTAGCCTGTGTAAAGGTCTTCATAAGGGTTATAAGGGTGTACATTGTGACAGAACCCTGAACTGAATGAGTGTGCTGCAGGGTGACGATTGTGTAGCCTGTGTAAAGCAGACGGTGCAGCACATCAGGGCAGACATTGAGCAGCACAGCAGGGCAAAGGTCTTCATCAGGGTGACATTGTGCAGCACATCAGGGCAGACGAGAGCAGCACATCAGGGTGTAGATTGTGAGCAGCACATCAGGGCAGACGAGAGCAGCACATCAGGGCAGAGGAGAGCAGCACATCAGGGCAGACGAGCAGCACATCAGGGCAGAGGAGAGCAGCACATCAGGGCAGTGTAGCCTGTGTAAAGGTCTTCATAAGGCAGCACATTGGGCAGACTGAGAGCAGCACATCAGGGCAGACGATTGTGCAGCACAGCAGGGCAGACGAGTCAGCACATCAGGGCAGACGAGTGCAGCACATCAGGGCAGACGATTGTGCAGCACATCAGGGCAGACATTGAGCAACATCAGGGCAGAGGAGAGCAGCACATCAGGGCAGACGAGGCACATCAGGGCAGAGGAGAGCCTGTGTAAAGCACAGCAGGGCAGACGAGAGCAGCACATCAGGGCAGAGGAAAGCAGCACATCAGGGCAGACGAGAGCAGCACATCAGGGCAGAGGAGAGCAGCACAGCAGGGCAGACGAGAGCAGCACAGCAGGGCAGACGAGAGCAGCACATCAGGGCAGACGAGAGCAGCACAGCAGGGCAGACGAGAGCAGCACATCAGGGCAGAGGAGAGCAGCACAGCAGGGCAGACGAGAGCAGCACATCAGGGCAGAGGAGAGCAGCACATCAGGGCAGAGGAGAGCAGCACATCAGGGCAGACGAGAGCAGCACAGCAGGGCAGACGAGAGCAGCACATCAGGGCAGACGAGAGCAGCACATCAGGGCAGACGAGAGCAGCACAGCAGGGCAGACGGAGGAGAGAGGGAAGAGGAGAGGTCCAGCGTAGCCTGCAGTTGTTCCATCAGCCCGGCGTTACACAGCAGCATGGACACAGCTGGGAGGAGAAAACAAAAAGAGATCACACTCAAGATATTGTCCAATATATAAAACATAATACCAATTTAATGTGTGGGTGTGTTGTGTGCCCTTGTGAATGGCACCGACTGGTTCTGTACAAGTATGTGCCTCTCTTACAGGCCAGACGGCACAACACAATCTGTGTCTCTGGGGACTGTGTGAGTGAGAGAGAGAGAGGCAGGTGGCAGAGTGTATGAAGGCTGCTCGATGTGCTGCACTTAATGAGAAGGACAGGGTGGCAGACTGAGTTTGTCACCTCTGTCAGTGCAGTGAGGGGGAGGGACAGGCACAGACAGCAGTACAGGGAGCTGAAGGCTGGCAGCAGACACTCCGTGTTGGAGGCTTGCAGCTTCCCTGCCAGGTTACTCACTGGAACGCGCCCATAGTAAGACAGGAGACAAAATAAGACATCAGACAGAATGCAAGATCATAACATCTGTAGTCGGAAGAAAGCCGACATGTTATTGATACTTAAATATTACTTTCATCTACAAATTCAGCTTATGCTTATGGCATATGTTTTGTTGATGTGAGCAAAAACCCTAAGGCATTTATATATCGATTGAACTGATATTGAATGTAGAGAGTGAGTACAGCGAGAGTACAGAGTGAGTACAGCGTGAGTACAGCGTGAGTACAGAGTGAGTATAGAGTGAGTACAGCGTGAGTACAGGCATTTATATATACAGATTGAACTGATATTGAATGTAGAGAGTGAGTACAGCGAGAGTACAGAGTGAGTACAGCGTGAGTACAGCGTGAGTACAGAGTGAGTATAGAGTGAGTACAGCGTGAGTACAGAGTGAGTATAGAGTGAGTACAGCGTGAGTACAGCGTGAGTATAGAGTGAGTATAGAGTGAGTACAGAGTGAGTATAGAGTGAGTATAGAGTGAGTACAGCGTGAGTACAGAGTGAGTATAGAGTGAGTACAGCGTGAGTACAGCGTGAGTATAGAGTGAGTATAGAGTGAGTACAGAGGGAGTACAGAGTGAGTACAGAGTGAGTATAGAGTGAGTACAGCGTGAGTACAGCGTGAGTATAGAGTGAGTACAGAGTGAGTACAGAGGGAGTACAGTGAGAACAGCGAGAGTACAGCGTGAGTACAGAGTGAGTACAGAGTAAGTACAGAGTGAGTACAGCGAGAAATAGTGGAGAAGTTATGACGTTGGACCAAAAGCTATAGAGCTGAGTGAATTATGCATGACTGACTCCTTTTTTGACCCTGTGACCTCACCGTGGTAGGCAGTTTGAAGTGGATGCCGTCCATCTCATTCTCAGTGGAGCCACTGGTCTGCATCAGGCACAGCAACCTCAGAGCCAGAGGGAGAGAGCCCACGGCTAGAGATTGGGAGAGGGATAAGGGGGAGAAATAATTAACTAGAGATTGGGAGAGGGATAAGGGGGAGAAATAATTAACTAGAGATTGGGAGAGGGATAAGGGGGAGAAATAATTAACTAGAGATTGGGAGAGGGATAAGGGGGAGAAATAATTAACTAGAGATTGGGAGAGGGATAAGGGGGAGAAATAACTAACTAGAGATTGGGAGAGGGATAAGGGGGAGAAATAATTAACTAGAGATTGGGAGAGGGATAAGGGGGAGAAATAATTAACTAGAGATTGGGAGAGGGATAAGGGGGAGAAATAATTAACGGGAGCGAGAGATGAAAGAGCAAGAAAGAGGCCAAAAACACTCATTTCCATACTCCCCTGGCTGCATTTGATTTACATTAGATAGTCACCCTACAGCATTATAGGTTAATATAAAGTATATAAACTCAGCAAAAAAAGAAACGTCCCTTTTTCAGGACCCTGTCTTTCAAAGATAATTTGTCAAAATCTAAATAACTTGGCAGATCTTCATTGTAAAGGGTTGTAAACACTGTGTCCCATGCTTGTTCAATGAACCATAAACAATTAATGAACATGCACCCATGGAACGGTCGTTAAGACACTAACAGCTTACAGACGGTAGGCAATTAAGGTCACTGTTATGTGAACTTAGGACACTAAAAGAGGGCTTTCTACTGACTCTGAAAAACACCAAAAGAAAGATGCCCAGGGTCCCTGCTCATCTGCGTGAACGTGCCTTAGGCATGCTGCAAGTAGGCATGAGGACTGCAGATGTGCCCAGGACAATAAATTGCAATGTCCGTACGGTGAGACGCCTAAGACAGCGCTACAGGGAGACAGGACGGACAGCTGATCAGCCTCACAGTGGCAGACCACGTGTAACAACACCTGCACAGGATCGGTACATCCAAACATCACAACTGTGGGACAGGTACAGGATGGCAACAACAACTGCCCGAGTTACACCAGGAACGCACAATCCCTCCATCAGTGCTCAGACTGTCCGCAATAGGCTGAGAGAGGCTGGACTGAGGGCTTGTAGGGCTGTTGTAAGGCAGGTCCTCACCAGACATTACCGGCAACAACGTTGCTTATGGGCACAAACCCACAGTCGCTGGACCAGACAGGACTGGCAAAAAGTGCTCTTCACTGACGAGTCGCGGTTTTGTCTTACCAGGGGTGATGGTCAGATTCGTGTTTATCGTCGAAGGAATGAGCGTTACACCGAGGCCTGTACTCTGGAGCAGGATCAATTTGGAGGTGAGGGTCCGTCATGGTCTGGGGCGGTGTGTGACAGCATCATCTGACTGAGCTTGTTGTCATTACTGGCAATCTCAACGCTGTGTGTTACAGGGAAGACATCCTCCTCCCTCATGTGGTACCCTTCCTGCAGGCTCATTCTGACATGACCCTCCAGCATGACAATGCCACCAACCATACTGCTCGTTCTGTGTGTGATTTCCTGTAAGACAGGAATGTCAGTGTTCTGCGAATGTCAGTGCCAGCGAAGAGCCCGGATCTCAATCTCATTGAGCACGTCTGGGACCTGTTGGATCGGAGGGTGAGGGCTAGGGCCTCACAGCAGGTGAGGTGCCTTGTACTTGCATGTGCCTCACAGCAAGAACTGGCAAATCCGGTGCAGTCCATGAGGAGAAGATGCACTGCAGTACTTAATGCAGCTGGTGGCCACACCAGATACTGACTGTTACTTTTGATTTTGACCCCCCCTTTGTTCAGGGACACATTATTCAATTTCTATGAGTCACATGTCTATGGAACTGGTTCAGTTTATGTCTCGGTTGTTGAAACTTGTTATGTTCATACAAATATTTACACATGTTAAGTTTGCTGAAAATAAACACAGTTGACAGTGAGAGGACGTTTCTTTTTTTGCTGAGTTTATTCATGCAAATTAAATCGTGCAGCGTGTTCTAGGGGGAGAGCTGATGGTAACTAGTTAGTTCAACCCCCCAGAGTGGACATATAGTTGTGGTGTGCCCTTGAGCTACAGAAATGAACCTACACAACCTCAATGGGTATCCATCCGCCGGAGAGCAACGTCAAAGCACATTTTCTTCTATTGCGTTTGATATCAACTGCAACATATAAAGTGTTGATCCCATGTTCCATGAGCTGCAATTGTAAAAAAAAATCCCAGAAATGGTCCATACACAGAAAAAGCTGTTAGTGAGCATTTTTCATTTTCCAAAATAATCCATCCACCGGAGAGGTGTGGCATATAAAGAAGCTGATTAAACAGCATGATCATTACACTGAGGGCTTCCTTCCCTATATTGCTGTGGACAGCAAAAGGTCACTTTTATAATGTGTTGTTTGTCACACACAATGCTACAGATGTCTCAGGTTCTGAGGGAGCGTGAAATTGGCATGCTGACAGCAGGAATCTCCACCAGACCTGTTGCCAGAGAATTGAATGTTCCCTTCTCTACATCGTTTTAAAGAATTTGGCAGTACGTCCAACTGGCTTCACAACCGCAGACCACGTAACGACGCCAGCCCAGGACCTCCACATCCGGCTTCTTCACCTGCGGGATTGTCTGTGACCAGCCTCACGGACAGCTGATGAAACTGAGGAGTATTTCTGTCTGTAATAAAGTCCTTTTGTGGAGACATAGTCTGATTGGCTGGTCCTGGCTCCCCAGTGGGTGGGCCTATGCCCTCCCAGGCCCACCCATGCCTGCGCCCCTGCCCAGTCATGTGAAATCAATAGATTAGGGCCTAATGAATTTATGTAAATTGACTGATTTCCCTATATGAATTGTAACTCAGTAGAGTTGTTTAAAATTGTTGCATGTTGCATTTCTATTTTTGTTCAGTATACATGGATCTTCTTTACCAATTATATTTGTAACATGAGGATATATGGCTATTATATAGATAAACTATATATCTAAATAATGGTATACTCTCATTTTTTCTCCTCACCTCCTGTCCCCTGGCTGCTCTCCAGGCCCAGTCTCTGGAGCACCTGTAGCAGAGTGGGTCTGAGTAGGGTACACAGGCCGGCCTTACAGCCCCGCCGGCCCTGCAGGAAACTCCCCAGCACCTCTACAGCACGTTCTGCCAGGGGAGCCTCCCTGGTACACACCATGCCCTACAGACACAGAGAGGCAGGGGTTCATGCAGAGAGCTGGGGTTGGCAAAGACAGTACAGTACACGGGGTCTCCCTCCCGCAACAGCAAGTTCAGTATGACAGTGGGGCTCTTCTTCAGCAGAGTCAGCAGGGCTGTGTTGTCTGGATCCTGGTTCTGCTCTGACGGGCCCTCTGTCTTCTTACTGTTTGTGTCTGACTGCAGTGTGGCCTCAGCACGGTGGGACAACCACAGCTCCAGGACCCGGGGCCCAAAGTGCTCGGCCAGCTCTGGGTAGCGGAAGAGGAAGTGTAGGAGTGGAGGGTGGTGGGTGTAGAGGGAGGCGAAACTGGGGCTGGAGGACAGGGCCTTGCTGATGCAGTTTAGAGGAGCCTGGACAAGAGAAGGGGGGGACAGAGGACTAAAGAAGGAGAAGGAACTTACAGGTGCACAACTCTGATGCTTAAGGTCATTTGTTGTGACTTGACTAACAAGAAACAGAGGAGTTATGGCTTTGTACATTCATCAACCACTTCATTTACCAATAAGTTGTTGAGGAATAATGGAGACTTGCAGAGCCATGTCCTTAATTCCCTCGTGAGTTCCAAATGTCTCTAACAGTCGCCCCTGCCTGAGTTTTCTCATGCACGTGATGTCAGAATGCTCTCACTGTTCCATGTGATTGTTACGCAACAGGACAGTTACCCGCGCTGCCCTCAAACCAAGGCACGCTGCCTGCTAATTATATATAGGCTATGTTTCAACTTGTCAATTTCAAATGATTTTCTAACAACAGTTTGAATTCAGGTGTGTTCCGCCTCCTCGTTAATTTCCATAAGAACTAGCCCATTTCACTGCTGCGGACAATTTATGTTTGAGGCTTTACTGAGCGGACAAACTTCTCTCTTCAAAGAGAGCCCAAGCACTTCCCCAGTGTTGCCCCAGATCATGTATGAAGACATTGCGCATCTCCAGTCAGAACAGGCCTTGCACAAACGTTTCCCCCCAGCTCATTTTCTGGCTGGCGCCTGCATTGTGTTGTTTTCCTTACAAGGTTGTTTTCCTTACAAGGTTGTTTTCCTTACAAATTGGACTTTGGACATGTGTGCATTCCTATCAAAGTAAGTGGCTTATTTTCTGTATATCTTGTTGTTTCTGCTGTAGCACACCATATGTATGTATGGATCATAATGTCTTTACTATTTTATTCACGTTTTCAAGTACTGGTGACAAATCATGCATTCCGATTCTTTCATAGATTGTACTGGACACACATGATGTGTGTGAAATACTTTTTTGAATGTAGTACTGATTATGATGAGCTATTTGCCAGCTATGTGTGGCACCGTGTTTGTTGACATCATACAATGCATTCTGGTTGTTACGTAAGCTTCTGTCAGACCAAAGATGTTATACCAAGGGATAGTTCACTCAAATGAATTATGGTGCTTTCAAGACAACTGTAAAATCACGATGTCAATGATCTTCAGATCGGAAAGTCGGAGCTCTAGAAAGAGGCCCGAGTTCCCAAGTTGGAATTCCGAGTTTTATGACCATTCAGAGTTGACCGTTTTTTTTTCCAGAGTTTCCAGTTGTCTTTGAATACACTGAAGTCGGAGATTTCCCAGTTCCCAGTCATTTTGAATGCGACATCAGATTGTAACTTTAGTACCTCAGGGTTGCCAGCTCAGACCCCCTTTTCCAGGGGTTTAATTTGAATTAGTATAAACTTCCCCCCTGGAGCTCGAGGGCGCCGGGCTCCCCAGTATTAATCATTCCTGCCACCATCATTACGCACACCTGCTTCCTTCGTCACGCGCATCAGCGATCCTTTGTACTCACCTGGACTCAATCACCTGTTATTTCCTTCCCTACATCTGTCTGTCCCCCAGCTCGGTTCCCCGCTTCCACATTAATGTTCCTATGTTGTTTTGTTACCCGTGTGCTGATGCTGTGTCTGTTTTGTGCCTTGTCTGTTCCTCATTAAATGTTTGACTCCCCGTACCTGCTTCTCGACTCCAGCGTCGGTCCTTACACATAGTAATATTTCCTGCATCATATCCCCCCATAATACTTTCCCCCCATTTCTACCCCCCACAAACTTGAAAACCCTCCATAAATTAAATTAACCCCACCACAAACTGCCCTAAAATGGTTTCATCCCTGTTTAGCTTTCACGCTACGGTTAGGCTAGGCAGTAGGCTTGTATCTGGTGTGATGATCTGTGAGGTGAAAACATTTTCTTTGCTTTGTGATTTGTCAAATATAGTAAACAGCTTGTCAAGTCATGTGCTCCGGTTCTTGTATATACTGTAACAAGTACATCGACGATTTGTAATATGCTGAAAAGTGGCTAACCTAAGTTCATATTTTTCTGGCAATGAGCGCAGCCATCTTTGACTTTGTTTATTTGCATCTTATAGTGAATGGCATTCTGGGATTAGAGAGGATTTGCCAATCCAAACATAAAAACCATGGTTACCATCATAAAGAATTTAGCTGCTGTCAGCTTAGTTGACACGCATTTATTTTCTAAACAACATTACATTAGTCTCTTGTGCTCACCAGAGATGTGGTACATCAGCACAACCTGTCATTTAGACTGGTTTACGGAATGAGTTTGGCTGTGGATGTGTTCCGCGTGATGCTTGGATAAAGAAATTTGCATTCATCTTTTACAATAAAAGGTCAAATTGAGGAATAAAGTTTAAGACGTTTATTTTCCATCAGTACCATAAAATATTTAGATGCTGTTCAGACAACAATGCTGTTAAGATGCGTTTGTTGCGTCATATGTTCTGTTGCTACTGTTCCAATCACATATTTGAGATCGTACGCTGCAGGGAGCACTCATCAACGATCACAAATACGTGATCATACGCGTCAAAGGGTTGAGGACTAGAGTTGTGTTAGCACTGTTGTGGACATAAAAGGGAAAACTCTCTCTCTTTCGGTATCATTATTACCCAGCTTTAAAAAAGAAAGGCATATATAGTTGATGTAACTCCATAACCGAGTTCCAAGAATGAAGAGTGTTAGTTGGAGCCTTTTGCACCAAAGTGGGTTTTCATTGACTATAACTTCAGTTAAAAACTTCAAGGAATGAACAACCCTTCTGCAATTTATTACATGTTGTTAGAGCGCCAGCAGCCCACTATTATCATCCTATTGAAATGAGTTGACTTACCCAGTCCAGGTCGGGGCTCTTGTCCTGTGTGACAGACAGCAGGTAGAGGGCAGACCTGAGCACACAGGGAGGCAGGGCCGAGTCTCCCTGCTCCTGCACCGAGCACAGCAGTCACCACACAGGAGAACACCGTGGAGTCAGGGAGCAGCCTGGTACACACACACACACACACACACACACACACACACACACACACACACACACACACACACACACACACACACACACACACACACACACACACACACACACACACACACACACACACAACGTTTTATGATGCACGTGCACACACACAACGATTGATGGTGCAGTGATAGGTACAGGTAGTGTATTGTATTGTACACACACTGAGTGTACAAAACATTATGAACACCTTCCTAACATTGGGTTGCACCCTTTTTTCAGAATAGCCTCAATTAGTCGGGGCATGGACTCTACAAGGTGTCGAAAGCATTCCACAGGGATGCTGGCCCATGTTGACTCCAATGCTTCCCACAGTTGTGTCAAGTTGGCTGGATGTCCTTTGGGTGGTGGACTATCCTTGACCAACACGGGAAACTGTTGAGTGTGAAAAACCCAGCAGCATTGCAGTTCTTGATACATTCAGACCAGGGCGCCTGGCACCTACTACCATACCCCATTCAAAGGCACTTAAATCTTTTGCCGCTTGAACCTCTGAATGACACACATACACAATCCATGCCCCAAGGCTTAAAAATCCTTCTGTAGCATGTCTCCTCCCATTCATCTACACTGATTAAAGTGAGTTTAACAAGTGGCATCGATAAGGGATCATAGCTTTCACCTGGATTCACCTGGTCAGTCTATGTCATGGAAAGAGCAGGTGTTCCTAATATTTTGTAGACTCAGTGTATACACACACACGCACACACTCACATACATAACCCTCTCATGCTAAGTAAACCACTGGCTGCAGTAAACAGACATCTTTCAAAGCAATGCCGTTTTGTTAATAACCATACAACTGAGCCAGTGTCTACATGTCCCCAAGTACCTGTCTCCATGCCGCAGGGCCAGGTGCAGCAAAGTGAGCAGACAGTAGTGAGTGGCCCTGGGGCCGGCAGGGTCACATTGGGGCCCTGGGGACTCACACAGCAGAGAGGGCCACTCACACACACGACAACACAGAGAGGGCAGGCTGGACCTCAACACAGCCTCTATCTCCTCACAGTCTAGGGAACAGAGAGAGAGAGAGAGAGAGACAGAGAGCGATAGAGACACTCAGAGAGAGAGAGACAGAGAGCGATAGAGACACTCAGAGAGAGAGAGAGACAGAGAGCGAGAGAAAACACACTGATACCAGTTCTCAGTAGACCTTTTCATTATTGAATTGCATCACAGTCACAAACAGGACATCCACACCACGCGTTACCCGGCATAATAAAGTCCAAAGGCCTTCTCCACAGACTTTAAGTGCTACAAAGTGCTTTACCGTGACATGAAACCTTAATGCTACTGTGTTTTTCGTGGCTAATGTGTTGTGTCAGTACCTTGTGGGAGGATGCTGGCTACAGGGTCTGGTTGGGACAGAAGAGACACACTGAGCCTCTGCAGAAAACCACAGTGGACTGCATTCAGAGCTAGGTTTCTACCGTGAGATGAGTGAGTGAGTGTGAAAAAAAGAAAGAGAGGGACAACTAAGAAAGGTAGATGTTTTCTTCTGTACACTATATCTAATAATGGTATCAAACCTACTCCTGTGTGCAGTAAGTGTTCTGACTTAGCATTTCAATTTAGTTAAAAAAAAAACCCAAATGCACTTTGGACTCAGTTTCATTACAGCTCATAGGGGAGAGTTAAAGTTAGTGAACCTCAAGCACAACCACATAGCCAGGCTGGCCTGTGAGCTTCCTCTTCGTCTGCACACCAGACAGACAAGACTGATCCACGGATGAGAGAAGAGCCGTCATGGCCAGACTGAAACCAAGTGACGTGAAAGAAGCTTCTGTGTGTCACCTCTCACTTTCCTGGGCACTTTTACTGGGTCAACTCAATAACAAGTCCACACTATAACAGAGCCATTAGCAATTACCTGTCTGGGGGGGTGATAGTGGTCTGTGTGTGTGTGTGTGTGTGTGTGTGTGTGTGTGTGTGTGTGTGTGTGTGTGTGTGTGTGTGTGTGTGTGTGTGTGTGTGTGTGTGTGTGTGTGTGTGTGTGTTCTCAGGTTCTCCTGTTACCTGTTTCCTGCATAGAGGACAGCTTTGTGCTCCAGAGCCAGCCTGAAGAAACCAGAGGGTGCTGGAAAGAAGAGAGGAAGAAGAATGGAGGAAGAGGGGGATGAGTCGGAGGTATGGTGGGAGGACATAGACATGGGTCATTATACCTGGGGGCAAGGAAAACAATGATGGAAAGAAATGATCCCACTACCCCCGGACAACATACCCTCAGTTTGGCAGCGAAGAGGGGCATGAGGGAGGGTAGAAGGGAGAACCGGTACGACAGGATGGAGAAGAAGTGCTGGAGCACCTGGGCTATGGGGGCGGGGCTCACAATGCTTCTACACATGTAGACACATGGTGCATGAACATGTGTGTGCTAGGGGCGGGGCTCACAATGCTTCTACACATGTAGACACATGGTGCATGAACGTGTGTGTGCTGGGGGCGGAGCTCACTGTGCCTCTACACATATAGACACATGGTGCATGAACGTGTGTGTGCTGGGGGCGGAGCTCACTGTGCCTCTACACATGTAGACACATGGTGCATGAACGTGTGTGTGCTGGGGGCGGAGCTCACTGTGCCTCTACACATGTAGACACATGGTGCATGAACGTGTGTGTGCTGGGGGCGGGGCTCACTGTGCCTCTACACATGTAGACACATGGTGCATGAACGTGTGTGTGCTAGGGGCGGGGCTCACAATGCTTCTACACATGTAGACACATGGTGCATGAACGTGTGTGTGCTAGGGGCGGGGCTTACAATGCTTCTACACATGTAGACACATGGTGCATGAACGTGTGTGTGCTGGGGGCGGAGCTCACTGTGCCTCTACACATGTAGACACATGGTGCATGAACATGTGTGTGCTGGGGGCGGAGCTCACTGTGCCTCTACACATGTAGACACATGGTGCATGAACGTGTGTGTGCTGGGGGCGGAGCTCACTGTGCCTCTACACATGTAGACACATGGTGTATGAACGTGTGTGTGCTGGGGGCGGGGCTCACTGTGCCTCTACACATGTAGACACATGGTGCATGAACGTGTGTGTGCTGGGGGCGGAGCTCACTGTGCCTCTACACATA